>NC_133789.1:6628964-6681261 GCF_003597395.2 Chelonoidis abingdonii
GATTGATTTTTCCTTGTTTTAAGATCCAAGGGGATTGGATCTGGACTCACCAGGAACTGATGGGGGAAAGGAGGGGAGATAGTTAAAATCTCCTTGTGTTAAGACCCAAGGGGTTGGATCGGTGTTCACCAGAAACTTGGTGAAGAAGTCTATCAAGACTATCCAGGGAAGGGAGTAAGTATTTGGGAGTGGGGCAGCAAAACCAAATCTAAGCTGGTAGTTAAGTTTAGAGGTGTTCATGCAGGTCCCCACATCTGTACCCTAAAGTTCAGAGTGGGGAAGGAACCTTGACAACTCTATATGGCTCTTTTGGGTAATGTTGCTCGCTAATTTGGCTCCTGAACCACCGAGGTCTGAATGTCACCATGGTTCACTCTAAAACAAAGTCTAGGTGCATATGTAGAATCAGACTACTATTTAAAGAACTAGCGTACGTCTCTACTAATCCAAATTCCTGGAAAACAGACTGTATGGCAGGTCGTTTAACAAAGTCAACAATGAAACTGCCACTTCCCAATGGCATTTTGATTATAATTTCTGCACTGGCCAACAAGTCTCAAAAACAAAAAAAAGTCCACTAGACTGCAAGTTAAATTAGCTTCCTGAGTTGCCTTCACGAAGCAAAGAATGGAAGATTCTTGAGGAAAAAAATGCAACTGTCCTTCACCACTATAAATCTGTGCTTAGAGATTTATGCTTTTAAAGCAGCACCAAAGCTGAGTCCATTTAATACCAATTGCAGAGTCAACTGATTTTAACCAATCGTAACAAACAATTGTGCTGCCTATAGTGGGAGAGGCTGTTACAGCGAAGCTGCATAACTCTCTATTCTGCCTGCTTTTTCAGGCACTCAGTTTTCTGAGATTCACTTGCTGGGATACTGTCTCAGGTTCGTTTCCTACCCCAGGGTGATAAATTTATTTATTATTATTACTATTTTAGCAAGATGCATTAGCTGGTTTTAAGAATGAGCAAAAGGATATTTTCTACATACTTTCGCAATATTTTTTTCCCCAAACAACTCTACAGCTGAGAGAGTTAGAGTCAGGACAGAGAAAGATGAGCCAGTGCAAACTGTGTTACACCAATGTATAGTCTAGGGGTCCGTACTGGTGTAGCTACACCACTGGCTGAAATCCCAGTACAGACGAAGTCTTTGTCTTGTCTATTTAGATTTAAGATCTTTGGGGAAGGGACTCTCTTACCTTTTTTTTTGGGGGGGGGGGGAAGGGTGGGGCATATAGGTGCTAACATAATACAAGTAATGTATTCCACAAAAAGCACTGGAAACAAAAAGGTGCATGTTTCCAGCACAGACTCTAAACATCCTGTGAAATGTGCAGGGATTGAGGAATGACCGTTTCCTTATGAATCTTGTAAGATAAAAGCTGCACACCTAAAATTTGCAGATAAGGAATTCTCCTCTGCAAACTCTAATGTTCAGAGCAGAGAGCTAACTCCTAGCAGGATCTTGCAAGGTGGATAGGACAGGATGTTCCATTGGTGTCATACTTCCATATTATAAAATTTATTTTCTCTATCTCTTCCCTTCTTAAAATCATGGAGTCCCATCAGTTACAATATTGAGAATCTTAAGGTTGCCCTGATGTGCACGCACATCAGGAAATGATAATTATGGCTGCACATGCAACCTTTAATCTGACCCGTATCCATCTGTAAGGTCTTTGGGGATGGGACTGTCTTTTTGTTCAGTGTTTGTACAGCTTCTAGCTCAACAGGTCCTAGTCCCTGGCTAGGGCTCCTAGGTGCTACAATAATATACATTAATGATATTAATTACATGAACATGTACATTTTCTAGTACTGTGCATAACTATTTTGAACAGGAGAACTGATTACACTGATTTCTATGACATGCACACAGTAAACTTTCTTACACAACCTATTACAGATTAACAACAACAAAGCACTAGTGAAATACACTAGTATACACAAGCCAGTTTTTCAACTAAACTATCACTCTAATTGCTTCATCTCCAAAACGGCACCTAAAGACTGAGGGCTGGAAAGAAAAGGTATAGTAAATGGCTGCTGATTAAATTATTAAAATACATACATTAAAGATAGAAAACATTTTAGAAGTCTAAAAATACTAGATTGTTTTGGCAAATAAAATAGTGTAAAAAGACACCAAAATAAAAAAACAAAACAAGATACTGCCTTGTGTATCTAAAGTTTTACAATTTGATTTGATATAGTGTATTTGGGAAATAGCAGAGGATCATAACTAAAGACTATTATAATGCATCCACACAAGTAGGCGGAATTACAGTTGCACATGTAACCTCAACTTTGGCATTTGATGACTTGAGTGATTAATCATGTAACTTTAATATTCTCTTAACAATAGTTTCGATGACAATTTTAAAAGTGCAAGAACTAAAATTATTCAATAAAAATCTCTACTTCCGATAGGCTTCTCAGATTTTCAGACCGCCCCCCCACACCCCAAAATCATAAGACCACATCTGTAGTGGTCATGAAGATTAATTACAGCTGAACAACTTTTTACATTAGAAAGTGCAAAATCATACGTTAATAGCCCATCAAAACAACCTCCATGAAACTCTCAAAATAATGGAAAACAGTAGTGAAATAGATAAAACCTACAAAGGTTTTATGAAATGAGATAAAACACATACTATATCTTGCATTTCATATGTATATATATTCCTCAAACATAAGACACATACGTTGTCCAAAATTAAAAAAGTTTGCAATCTGTAAGTAATTTATTTGAACATGATCATCAAATTCCCAGTTTATTAATTAGTTATACCTAATGTCATAATGGAGGGACAGCTAGGCCAAACTTGAGTAGCACTACGATCCTGTGCTTCAGGTCACACCATCTGGAGAGGGGAACCGGCCCCAGCCCCATGGGACAGAAACCAAGTACTGTGTGGGGTGAATGCAAGGCATGCTTGCACTCCGACAACACCCTCTCTGAGGAACTGCCCCCTACCCTGGGTTGCAGTGCCAGGGTAGAAGGTGCATATATGGAATAGTGGGTCACTAAAAAGAAAATGCAGTTAGTGGGTCACTTCAGTAAAAAATTTCTGAACCACTGAACTAGACTATAATGAAGGTTTGGTTTGGATGAAACAAGAGTGTTAAAATACACTCAACAGATGTTGAGCTTATTGGACAAGAGTGAAAGTCTTCTAAACATTGAAAAAATTCTGAATTCAGCTGTCCTGTCTTGTGATTTTACTTCTAAAATTTCCCACTATTAGATGGAACAATCTCTTTCAAAAGCAGATTGGCGGTAGAAACGTGGATTTTCAACTTTAAATGCAAAGAAAATAAAGAACAGAGAATTTAAGATTTTGTTCTAATCACACTTCTGACTCTTCTTGTTCTGGGCCCTAACTATGACCTTTGTCTTTGGGATCAATCATGTTAGCTAAATAATAAAGAAGGTCCATACCTTCTTTTCTTCTTGTAGGGTTCCAGTTCTTTGCCATTAATTAGATCAAGCCAGATTTCCACAGAGACTAAGAAAAAAGTGTTATCAAACTATAATTTGTCAAGTCCCACTGAACCCTCCTCCAATACAAGTTTAGTGCTTCTCTGTAGTCCCTTGTTGTATAAAATAGATGCTATATTTTGATCAAAGTCCTCCTCACTCTTATGGCAGCTGGATACAAACACACAGTATTCCTTAGATTTCACCAAAAGATGGGCCACCGAAAAAAGAAAAGAAGCAATTAAATGACTTTTAGGCGCATGAGTGGTTGAGAAAATTTGAGTTTCCACAACGTGCTTCAGGTCTGTATTAGTATTACGTCATTCCCAGGGCTTAAAGAGCATACTGAACACTGAAACATCAGAGGGCTAACGTAAGTGCTCCTGAGAAGACCCTCATCTTCATTTCAATGCTTTTATATAAGAAAATGTCACATATCTCCTTTTTCATACTTTTCTCTGAAATTTTGGATGCTATAGTGAGCAACTGGGACACCATTGTTTTATTTTCAGATACAGAATCAATAGCATTGCATATGGGGGAGTGGTTTGAGCATTGGCCTGCTAAACCCAGGGTTGAGAGTTCAATCCTTGAGGGGGACATTTGGGGATCTGGGGTAAAATAATCTGTCTGGGGACTGGTCTTGCTTTGAGCATGGAGTTGGACTAGATGACCTCCTGAGATCCCTTCCAACCCTGAGATTCTATGATTCTATGTACACATGTCTCTCTTCTATGGCTGCTTGTACTCATTTACTGTGTCATTTCTCAAGTCCCAACAACCTTCCTGCATCAATGACAATGCTAATACCTTTAGTTTATCCTTTGTTTTTTCACTGAAGCATTAAATAGCGGACTTCAAACTGAAATCTGTCTGGAAGAGTATATCCTTAGCAAAATGCATCACTTGTTTCTTTAAAATGCTCATTTTGTGCTACACTGAAAGCAGCACTGCTAGCATAGAAGAAGCTTGCAACTTTATCAAGTTTAAGTCTCTGCCTTTCAGTTGTTTTTACAGCAAAACCATTGATCTTTACCATTTGTGAAGTGTCACAAACACTGACTGCTCCTGAATGAAGCTGATGTTGAAGAGCTTTAACGTTGCTTGTGTAGTCACAGCACACTCTAAAAATACCACCTCCACGAGGGGCGTAGCTCCCAGTACTGGCGCACTGTCTATACTGGTTCTTTACAGAGCTGAAACTTGCTGCACTCGGGGTGTGTGTGTTTTCACACCCCTGAGCAAGAAAGTTGCAGCGCTGTAAAGTGCCAGTGTAGACAAGCCTTTAGTTTCCCCACGTAGTCAGCCCTAAGATGGGTAGACCTTTAACACCACATGGTGGGCCAGAATGGGGGTGGTTTCATTTGGAAGGACTTACTTTCTATAAATGCTGTCCTAGGAGTCACCTTAATTAAAATGTTAACAGTTTTGTTGTTTGACTACAAAATTTTGTCAATTATCCTAAATTATTCATCCTACCAGGTAATGTGGTCCAATACCACCCACCTTTTAGGAGATCCACCATCACAACTTCAATAAAATCTTTACTGTGAGTCCACTATGTTGAGGATTCACTCCACCTGAACACTGGTCTTAACTCATCCCTCCTAGGTTGACAAAACCATCAGACTTCTTTTTGTGTTTGCTTTTTTAAGACATTTTGTCTCACTGCTAGCCTATTAGCAGGTGTTTTATAAATTACAATGTTTTAATAAATTAAACATTCTGATTATTTGATGAGGGAAATAAAAGGTAAAAATCTGCACTAAAATATTAAGCTCTTTCTGAGCTTTGTGGAAGCGTGCATTTAAAACCAACTTTATTTTTTAAACTCATTGCTTCAGAATATTGAAATATGCCCACAGATCAGGGTGTTAAATGTTCTCCCCTGTCCAATAGAGACTTGTACAATAAACTCGTCACACACCTCATATCCACATGCAAAACTGCTCACAATAGGTGCACACTGTTTTATGCACAGTTGGAACCACTTGCGCTTGGAATGTAACTCACTATCATTAAACTGATACTGAGTCCACTCTGCACCGCTATGGTAATAGTGTAGAAAAAGGCTACGCCTGCAATTAATTCTTTTAAAAATCTCCTTCCATTGCCACCAGCAATATTGATAACACCAGTTTGGAGCGTTAGTTTAGATCTGTTACTAGCATTTTAAACCATTCGGTCCCTGAACCCTGCTCAGAGCAGGTCTAGCCAACATAGAGGTTAAGATACAGGTGGCTATGTCTCTATGCTAGTACTACCACCTGTGGAACTGTAGCCACAACAGCAATGGTGAAAAGCTTTTAAGAAAAGATGTTTAGAGTCGACACGTTATAAACGTGCTGATGCAGCCGTCTCACCTGGGTCTGCTTGCACAGTCTCTCAACGCTCCTGCAAACTTTCAATGATCTATATTCCTAATTACTGTACTTTGTTTTGACCTACTGGAGCTTCTGTAAATTATGCATACCAAGTTTGCCTTACAAAGTGAAATGCATGTAAACTTTAGGCTTCTCTTGTTTCAACAAATAAAGAACACGTTTATGCAATACTTCTAACATTTATTATGACAAAACACATTTTATATAGTGAAATGTTATATAGTTCACATCTCATATTTTTTTTGGTACAACACCTCTCCAGTCACGTATTGCCATTCCTACAAAATCCTGCTCTTCAAATCTCTGCTGATAACTATGGGTTAGGTACTCAGAATGCATTAGTACTGCAGCAGTTGGAGGGAGTGTTATGTATGGACATGCTGAACAGGTCTACATCAGCCAGGACGTCCAGTGCAGACACATTGTACCATTTAAATAGTTCATGTCAACCTTTTGTTGGACTGATGCAAAGACATAGATTAGTACTATCTGTTCAGTGGTAGAGATTTAGAGCAGGGTTCTTGGATGCTATTCCCAGTTCTTCCACTAACTCATGCGGTGATGCTGAGCAACTCGCCTCCCCTCTGTGCAAGATCAGGATAGCACACACCTAAGGTTTTTCCATCACTGTATTACTGCAAACCTAACTCACAGGGGCGGGGAAGCTTACATTCATGTTTGCAAAGTGCATTCACATAATTGGACTAAAGTGCCTATATAAGAAACAGTACTTCTGTTACTGGTTCCGAAAGCACATATAACGAAGAGAAGTGATCCTCCTAGAATGACCAATTTGCTTAGGTGGGTGTAACCAGACCCTACAATTTACAAGGAGATAGCAAGGAGAGAGAAGAAGCGCCATAACAAATCCTAGGACGCTTCATGAGAGCGGAAGTGGAAAAACACACTTTTTCCACAGCTTCAAAAATTCATCTGTCTGTGGCAAACAGAAATCTCTCTTAGACATATGCCACCAGCTTATGCATAATCTATGCTTTCATTGTAAAGTAATATATTTCAAGCTCTTATAATTGCAAAAACAACCTTCCAAATATGAACCAAATGTATACTTGATGCACGATCTCCTCTGGAAACAATACACACACCTGCAGTATCTCAGCTACTATTCACAGCTTTGGCAAACCTAGAGTGAAAACTGCAGTAGCAATGGAAGTCTCGAGATTCAGGTCAAATTCACATCTTGGGAAAGCTATGAATAGCTGAAAAGGTGGGCTGAAGAGATATTTACTGGAGACAAGGACCCAAATCAGAGGGTTGACAATGGCTACACTGGAAACACCACCCTTGCAAAAGCAAGATTTCTAGTGTGGGAAAAGTGTAAAAGAAAAAAGGTTAGCGAACATTAAACTGAAACTGCCAGTAAGAACCAAAAAACATGGAGCCACTGAGCAAGAGCCAGGAACTGCACTCTAATAGCAATCCTAGCATTCTCCCCTTTTCCAGTAGTCAGAGGTTTGTGGATGAGGAGAGATGGCTTAGACAGTGAGGAACTTTAACTTCATAGAGTTCTTCGGATTTTAGATGTTTAGATGGCAGGATGAATAGAAGTGGGATGTGAGTGGCTGGATGCACAAACCGATGTCCGTGGGAGAGATTATTGTTAATTATTTTATATCACTCAAATTGGCTAAGTTTACAGAAGATACATAAGATCAGGAACCTGTCTTCAAAGAAAGGTACAAGTTAGAAAAGTAGTAAGGAAGAGAAAAAGATTGATTTAGGGGAGAAGTAGGAGAAATAAAATAGAGAAAGAAGTAGAGAAAGAAAACAGATAAGGGCATGCAAAATAAAGATTTCAGACATGACTGAGGTACATTTTAGGAAAACAAAAAGATAAGACGTTACAATTAATAGCACACAATTTGTTCTGTATCGCTAAAATGCAGGAGCCATGGCTTACAGGCAGATAGGTATAGCATGATAGCAGTGGTGTTTTTTTTACCCTGACTAGTAGGGTTAATCCTTGCACTAGATAGAAGACCTGCACATTTCAAAAACCAGACAAACTAGAGCAGTGGTTCTCAACCAAGGGTACATCAACTCATCCAGATATTTGCCTAGTTTTACAACAGGCTACATAAAAAGCACTAGCAAACTAAAATTTTATACAGATAATGACTTCTTTATACTGCTCTATACACCAAAATGCAAGTACAATATTTATATTCCAGTCAATTTATTTTATAATTATACGGTAAAAATGAGAAAGCAAACAATTTTTGGTACTGCTGTGCTGTGACATTTTTGTCTTTTTATGCCTGATTTTTTTAAGCAAGTAGTTTTTAAGGGAGGTGAAACTTGGGGTATGTAAGACAAATCAGACTCCCGAAAGGGGTACAGCAGTCTGGAAAAGTTTAAAGTCCTAAACTAGAGGGCCATAGCAGCCATTTTTGCCACTACATGACGTGGGCAGGGAAGAGTTATTGCTATGTAATTTGGACCCTGTCTCAAACTTCAAAAGTCATTTCTCTGAACAAGAGCTTGTCTTTTCATGGCATAAGTTTACTGAAAATCATGTAAATCGAAGGCCAATTCCATTCTAGCGCATGTCTCCAGAAAGAAGTGTTATTAACAGTGACCCGGATCAAAGTGCAATGCTATATTACAGGAAATCTAGGCGTACTACTGGTAGCAGATGCCATCCTATTGTGAATTAATGTTTCAACCAACCATATTATCCATGTGCCAATCCTTTCCCAGTGTAAAACTTTAGGAAACCCAGATATGTTCATAGATTTGATCACAGTGAAAGAATAGGGAACCCAGAGAGATGATGATATTAAACTGATCCTATCAATAAATCTATAAGAAATCCTAATTAAATAAGGTTCCTTCACTGAGTTAACTGTAGCTGCACCCCTCAATCCACTAAGATTGAAAAACAAGAGGAATTAGTTGGAGTCAGGGATACAAATTCCATTTTGTATTTTATGAAATGATCTAACTTGCAAGGAATAAACAAAAAACCCACAAAAACAAAGTGTAGGAAGGAGAGTTATTAAAGTTACTGCTTAAAAAAACCAGCTTGCTTGATTTTTTTTAATGTAAGTTGCAAAGAACATTCACCTTTACCTGAAATCCTAAATATGAGAGTATCTGCAGAAGTCGAACACAACTATAGTGATGCTATCAGGACTGTCAGCCTTCAGCGATCAGATTAACATACAGTAAATGTCCCATCTCTTTTCTGATTTAATCTGCTGCCTACACTAACCACTAAAATTCACACTAGGCCTGCCATGTGATTTGACTTCAGACAAGGCATTCATTGAGATATTAATGTCTCAACACCCCTTTCACCACAAGTTCTAAACAGGTTTAAATAAGCAATGCCTCTGAGTAAGTGAAGCATTTGGAGCAGATTTTTACTGTCATCAAAACCAGCCAGCCACAGTGCAACCAAAGTTCCAAAAAGCCCTCTGCATCTGCAAGATTCAGCTATGTTCCAAGTCAAATATTTCCACCTTATTGTGTACAACATTCAAACAAATGAAGGTATGCGGATCATAGAATGCTAGCCCATAAATTTTCAACCATAAAATCTACAGCTGAAAAAAGTTAAGCAGATATGTACTCTTATACTACTTGATTACCAGTCTCCATGATGTGTCTCTAGCTTGGTTACCACCTCAGATATTCCTTTAGAAATAGACTAAAAAGAAGTTTTCAATGTTTGGAAAAGAATGAAAAACTGTTTGACAAGTTTCATCTCAGCTGACAGCAAGGTCCTAATACTGTAGACACAAGAACTCAAATCCCCTTGTCAAGGAAAGCATAGTAGTCATCCTCAATTCTAAAGGCTTATAGCATATTTTTAAAGCACACTTTTTGGCATCCTCCCAAACATTCAGCAAGAAAGAGCAAAGATGCATTTAAATGTTTTTGCAACTATATTGAGAAAACTTTTTTGAAGTTTCATAACCGCATGTTAATTTAACACTAAATCATTTTTGCACTGTAGCAACAAGAAGCAAGCCCATTACGAAACTCTTTCCTATATTCCTTTTAAACACATTTTCCCACAAAAATAATCAAATTTCCAAATTTACGAGTAAAACTGCAAGCAGGAGCTCCAGAAACTCTGAATGTAGCTCTGGTTGCAGCACTTTGCAAAGCTCAGGATGGCTAAAAGCTGAGTGCTTCTCCTGGGAGAAAACTATTGGTCCAAAACCTCCTTAGGGAAGAGTGTCTGAAAGTGTCAAGGAAACTAATGCAAGCTGTTTGTACTAATGAGTTTGAGCTGCTGGCACTACAGCTACCTCAAGAGTTTCACTCCCTCTGCAATTGTCCTCCAAGAGGGTGGAATGATATAAATCACTCAGTTTTATGAAGCCTCATAAAAAAAAATTGTATCACTGCTCATTTAGAAGATTAAAATTTAAAATGAACTAAATTACAAAGGTTTTCTTTTTTAAAATAACATTACCGTTAGGGTAATTTATTTGAATTTTACAAAATTGCAGAACTTGATCCTGCAAATGCTTAAGGAGATACATAACTTTACTGACATGACTCACTTAAAGTTAAGCATGTACACAAGTATTTGCAGCATCTGAGAGAAAAACTGTATTTCTATTAAATATTTAGAAGTATAAAATTTGTTACTTCAAAACAAACAATAGCATCAGTGTTAATAATGAAAAGTTATTTAGACTTACAATACAATAAAGTTAATATGAATATTATATACATATACACACACACAAAAATAATATCTGAAGTTAGGATCCTAAACCCATATTTAAGGGTAGGATATTCTAAAGCATCTATGGAACTCAAATATAAATCCCAGTGACTTCAAACACTGATGGAGAAGTAATAGTTTGGCTGAACTATTTTAGCATTCCTGACTTATAAAAGTTCAATATAACCAAAGATGGCATAAGGCTGCAGTTACAGTATGGGGTATTTGCTTATCAATTCTGTGACTGGATTTGTGTTCTTTCAGTAAAAATATTAACCATGCCCTAGACTTATGTTTTTCCGTATAGATCAGGGGTTGGCAACCTTACAGAAGTGGTGTGCTGAGTCTTTATTTATTCACTCTAATTTAAGGTTTCACGTGGCAGTAATGCATTTTAATGTTTTTAGACGATCTCTTTCTATAAGTCTAAAATATATAACTAAATTATTGTTGTATGTAAAGGTTTTTAAAATGTTTAAGAAATTTCATTTAAAATTAAATTAAAATGCAGAGCCCCCTAGACTGGGGGCCAGGACCCGGGCAGTGTGAATGCCACTGAAAATCAGCTCATGTGCCACCTTGGCATGCGTGCCATCGGTTGCCTACCGCTGGTATAGATGAACCTTTTAAATATGAAGCTTCTTAATAGACAAAATTTCCATGTAAAATCTGAAATTCTACTAACAATTGGGAAGTTAAGTAAACATACAATAATCTACTTTAGTAATTTAAAATAAAATGGTTAGAATGTAAAGAACTAGCAACACACAAATATTTTTTAAAAATTGTAGGGTTTTTTTTAAATTATGATTTTATCCAGTTTGTCTTCCGGTACAAGCCAAGTGCTGGATCTCACAGGAAGACAACAGTTCACATAGCAGAGCACATTACATGACTAGCTGCTCTATGTTGTAGGAATTTAAGTAAATAGTTAGAAAAAGTTCTATAATATTAACGCAAAGAAGCAGGTTTTTAGAAGAGATTATCTTCTCAACAAGTTGCCACTTCTTTGCCCCTACAAAAGAAATTTAACATAACAGGAACAATAGGTTTGCTTTTTGTACAGGCATATTATGGAACTAGTATATACAGAATGCTAAATAAACGTAGGTAATTTCTGGCATGCAGTTTCGAAATCGCCTAAAACATTTCTATCCCTGTCTCAGGAATATGTTGTCTGCACGCTACTCTTCAATTAAACATTCATATATAAAACATGATAATAAGGATGAAAGATGTTCTCTTGTTTACTGAGGTCTATCCAATTTTAGTTGCATGAATTTAAAGGATTTTTTCACCACCTCTTCCTGAGGCTAACACTACATAAGCTCCTCTACCTCTAAATGGGGAAGAAACTTCCTGTGTGTGTACACACAGTTTTCCCCTTTATGTGCAGTTACTCAACTCTAATTATAGTATGATAGTCTCACATTCCCTAACACTAACACTCAGACAACAAAAGCAGATTCTCCCAGCATCCTATATGTCCAAATTGATACGCACCTCTACTCTGACATAACGCTGTCCTCGGGAGCCAAAAAAAATTCTTACCGCATTATAGGTGAAACCACATTATATTGAACTTGCTTTGATCACCCAAGGTGTGCAGCCCCGCCCCCTGGGGCACTGTTTGATCAGGTAATATCTGATTTCGTGTTATATCAGGTTGCATTATATCAGGGTAGAGGTGTACTGCCCTTAAAATATAGCTAACTTCTTACTAAACTAGAGATCACCTCATGAAAGATGTATTTGGAAAAACTAAACCTCTGTATTTTCACATTGGCATCAAACAAACAAAAAAGCAATACCACTTAACCCAGCAGATCATTTAAAATAGGTACTAGCTTAAATGTGCAAGCTGAATAGCTTCGGCTAGTGTAAATGACACAAGTCCAAGTTATAAAGCTAAACAATTACACAAGCTACTTCATACTACAGCTTTATTTTCATTCTGAAATGAACTTCACAAATACACCAGATCTATTTTTTTACAGGTCAGTTCTGAAGTTGGTAGCTGGAGAAACCCAAGTCACTAGATACAATTCTGAAAAAAACTGAATGCAGCTCACTAAAAATTTTTACAATAATAAATGTATAAAACCCCTCTCCCCAGGCACTCCACAACTGCATAATCACAAAGTCAATATAAACTACTAAATGATTTCACGTTTTACAATCTCTCAATTGTACACTTCTGAGAAGCCTCCTATCCAACATCTGCATCACCCTGACTTATGGCATCAATATCAAGATTTGAGCATAAACTGTCTATGGCAGGGACTGGGTTCTCCTTTTTTCATACAGCACAAAGACACTGTAGGTGCTTGATTAATTACCATAAAACAGACCAAGTATCTTAAGCAGGTGAAAACTGGAGGGAAAAGACTCTAAAAACAAGGTACCACTGGTTATACTAAAACCATGTTAAGTGGAAAGGGATGATTTTTTTAAAACCAAAAATAGTGTATAAAAAGTCATTAAAGATACTATACTTTTTAAATGAGATTCTCAACCCCACCCCCATCCTTTTTCCATAACACAGTCTGTGAACCCAGAACCCACACCAATGCAATTCAGTACAGGTATATCAGAGCTTAACCAAGTGGATGCACAAGGCAAACCTCCACATTAAGACCACGTGAACAAACAAGGCAGGCAGTCAATGCCATGACAAATCAAGGTGCATCAGACCATCTTTCACAAATCAATGCTTGCACATTAGAGCATCTCCTCTATTCAGTGCACACACGCCAGCATCATTCTCCTGATTCATCACGCATATACCACTGTCAACAAAGCATGTGCCAGTTGCCATTCCCAGAACAATAAGGCGCAGGTCATCCTCTGAAAAAATGCACATCTCTCATAACCTCAGTGCACACACTACCTCCCCCACTTTCTGAGATCACTTCTACACCCAGACCCAAAACCTCAGGCATATTTAAAAAAAGTGCACATATAATACTGCTATGCTTAACCATTTCATTTTTGCAATGCAGGTACAGTACCAAGATATTCACAGATCCATGAGCCGCACACAAGCCAGCTCCGTACAGACTGAAACATGCATACTGCATGATTTGTCCTGGGATCATCAAGGCAACGTGCCTTATGGAGTGACTGAAGAAACTAGAAAACATTGCCCACACCCCTTGACAGCCCTAGAGTAAAAATCATCGGGGAGGGGGAGAGAAAAAGAAGATAGATACATTTCCCCTCCCCACACAACCCCATAACAACTCCAGAACCAGCAGCAGAGGAGGGAAGGGGATGCATTTAACAGCCCCCACGCATCCCTGGCAATCTGGGGCACGCACACACAGTGGGTGGCGGGTGCACTGCTCGCAGGTGACAGGGTGAAGAGGTTGTACCTGATCGCTCCATTGCCCCACACTTATCCCGCCGCTCCAGAGAAGAAGGAAGGCGAGACCCAGGCATATCGTCGAGCGAAGGGAGGGGGTGTGTGGAAATGCAACCCCCCCCCCGCCCCCAGCTCAGTGTAAGATGCAGCAAGAGAAGGGTTACTTGCTTCATGCAACTCAGTCCCCACCTGTCCGGGCTACCAGCAGCTGGTGCAACCCCCCTTTCCCCCCATACGACCCCTCTGCCCCAAGGTGCAGTAACTAGTGCACGCCCCGCGCACCCCAGGGTGCACCTCCCCCGGGGCTTCACCTGCTGCAGCCTCCCCGCTGCCGCCGGCGCACCCCACTCCCCCCAGGCCGGGAAGCGACTCTGCTCAAGTTCCTTCCCCCCTAAGCCTGGGCCTAGCGCTACCAGCCGGCTGCCCCCAGGCCCGACGGGGGTCCCCAGCCGGGCGGGCGGCCCACACTCACCCAGGCCGAGCCCCTCTTGGCCACCTCCGCCGCCGTCCATGCCGGGCGGTGGAGGAGAGGGAGGGAGGGGGGCGGGCGCCAGGGGCCCTCCCTCCCGCTCAGCCCCCGAAGCCGCCGCCGCGGCGCTCGCGTAGCTGCCGCCTCGCCCAGGCGCCGCCGCCGGCGCGCGGCTCCGCTCCCTAAGCACGCACGCCGCCGCGCGCTACGTGGCCGCGCCGCACGCCAGTACGCGCGGACATCAGGCTCGAGCGCGACGCGTATGAGGGGGGCAGGGAGGGGAGGGGGAGAAAAGGGAGCGAAAAGAGGAAGTCGCGCGCTGAGGCGCCTACGCGCCGCTTTGCATGCCTGTCGCGCCGCGCAGGCCCCATAGGCGGCGGCGGCGCGAGGGAGGGACGAGGACGAGGACGGACGTGGCGCCTGCGCATAGGGCGGCCCTGTGCTCCCTTCTGCCAGCTAATCGTGAAGGTCCAGCTGGGGGGAGGAAACCGAGCGCGCGGGAAGCGGGCGGCACGCAAACGCACACGTGAGAGGCTCGCCCTGGGGCCAAATGGGTGCATATTACTGGGCCTCAGCAGGGGAAGGGGGGGGAGCAGTGCTTGAGGAGTGGGGCTCAGGGGGTTGAGTGTGGGAATAGGCCCTGGCCTTGGAAGGGGGGATGGGAGTGTTTGAGGGTCAGGGGGTTGGAGGGTTGCCAGCCTCGGAAGGGTGGTGTGGGGCTCAGCGGGTGGACGTTGTGTGCCCAGCGCTTGGAAAGGGATGAAGTGTGGGCTCAGGGGTTGGAGTGGCCCACTCCTCGTGCCAGCTCTCGCCCCCTGAAGTAGCACGGGTCCACACCCATCCCCATTTCGCGCTAAGGCCAGGGCGCTATTCCCCCCACTGCCAACCCCCTGGCCCCATCTCTAGGCACTGCTGCGGCTCCTCCACCCTTGACCCTGACTGGAGCCCGAGTATACACCAATTTGGCCCGTTGGAGGGTGCCTCTCACGTGTGCGGCCGGAACCGTCCCCAGCCGCTCGGATCTCCCCGAATGCAGCTCGGACTGTTCACTTGCTGCGAGAAAGTGGGAGCAGACAGGGCCGGCCTATGGCGCATGCGCCAAATCTGGCCGGTCCTCGTCCTCGTCCCTCCCCGCGCCGCGCCGCGAGTGCTGGGGTCTGCGCGCGGAAGTGGGCGTGAAAGGCTCAGCGGCGCGGAGCGCTCGCGCGCAGGGCTTCCCTCTGCTATCGCTGGCTCTTTTTTCTCCCCTCCCCTCCCTGCCCCCCTCATCGCTCTGCGCTCGAGCCTGAGCGCTGAGGATGGCTGCGGCGCCACGTGCGCTCGGCGGCGGGGCTCGGCCGCCTTGGAGGCTGGGGAGGCGGGGAGCAGGGCGCAGTTCCGGGCGGGCGTGGCGGGGCCTTGGGCCTGAGCGGCAGTGTGACGCGATCGTCGCCGCGGCGGGCCCTGCACGCTGCGCGGGGCTGAGGCTGGGATGGGGGAGGGCTCTGGCGACGTCCGCCTCCCTCTCCTCCAACGCCGGAATGGACGCGCGGAATTGTGGGCAAGAGGGTCGCGTGGTGGTGCCAGCCTGGGTAGATGAGGGGAATGGCTGTGTGGGCTGTCAGGGGCGCGCGCGCGTCTGCGGAGTGGCTGGGGGGTGAACCCCCCCCCCGGGGGCCGCGCCTGCCGTGGTGGGCGAAGCGGCTGGTAGCTGGGCGGTTGTGCCAGGGGTTAGGGCTCAGGGAAGAACTTGGAGGGTCAGATGGTTCAGCTTGTCCGCCTGGGGGTGCCGTGCGTCTGTTGGCCGGCGCGCTGGTGCAGCGTTGCTGGGCGCTCGAGTGTGGAGCAGTGGGTGGAGTAGGCGGTGCGCGACGGCTTGGATAGCGAGCCGCCCCAATGTGGGGTGTGGTGCGGGGGGCTCGTCCAGGACTGGAGTTTAGGCTGGTAGTTGAGGGGTGCGCAGCCAGTTGGAGGGAGTACGGGGGGTGTGAGTGTGGGGGTCAGGGGGTCTGCAGTGGGTGCCAGCCTTGGAAGGGGGATGGGTGTGGGGCTCAGGGGGTTGGAGTGGGTGCCAGCCTTGGAAGGGGGGTGGGTGTGGGGCTCAGGAGGGTAGGTGCTCAGCACAGTAGGCTGGGGTGATTGCTTGGCTTGGAGGAGGGCTGGTGGGTGTTGATCAGTGGGTTAATTATTATTGTTAATGATTAATTTTCTTTGCACTTTTAAGAAACCTAAAACTACTGTAAACCTGCAAATCTTCCCATCGTAAATAAGATCTGGGCCACTGATGCCACAGAATCCTGTAACATGGTTGATAAGGGCAAGTGCTAAAGACTGAAGCCATAGAACTGCAAAGTGTCGCATGCAGTTGTTGCAAATGCAGCACAGCTTGCATGTATATGTGATTTCATTTTTCTGGGATCCCTCTGTTGCAGCACCTAATCCTGCAACCAGTGTGACTATGGCAAAACTCCAGTAAGAACAGCATCAGACACGCTGTTGGCACTTGCGTGAGCAGTCTCTCCTGCAGCAAGATTAAAAAATAAGTTCAATTGCTTTCTTTCTATGCATGCAATTCTGTGCCCCCACCCCCCAGTTACATCTTAGTATTGTCATCCTTACCCATCCTCCAATCTCTTATGCTGGAGAAAGAGGCTAGTGCTGACTGATTGCAGCACAGATAAAGCAGTAGTGTAAATGATCCCAGGCTGCCTAAACTAACCGTTACTCTATTGTCCTCATCTAGGTAATTACAGTGAGATTTCACTTAATTAAAGTCTGCTGAGTTGGGCGAGCTGCGGCAATGCTCTGAGAGCTTTGAGGCACTGTGGCTAACACCAACCCACGCATGGATCGTTGTTTGGCTCTGAGTAAAAGTGACTGGGTTCTGGGCTCAGTTGCTCTTCTGCAGCATGTGGGTTTTTATTACAAACAGAAGTGAAACCCCTGTCTGTCAGCTTCGCTGAAGGGTGCATGGAAGCATGAACCTGTAGCATAATGCAAATGCTGCCCTATTCCCTTTTAATTGAGGGCTTGTTGCACTTAAGTGTCCTAACATTGATATGGAATATATGAAGCACAAAGGTGCATGTAGAGAGAGATGTGGTCTGGTTATAGGACTCAAAACCATCTCCTGGGATTTCTCCTAGCTCTGCTACTGACTCACTGTATGGCACTGGCCAAGTCATTTGATCTTTCTGTATCTGTTTTTCCATCTGTACAATGGAGATAGTACATATATTACCTACATTCCAGAGGGCTTATGAAGAACGCTTTTAATGTGCTTTGAAGGCAAGTGCCAGATATTAGTAAGTGTTTTTATTGTTTCTAGTGGTGGTGTAGCTGTGTTGGTCCCAGGATATTAGAGGGACGAGGTAGGTGAGGTAATATCTTTTACTGGACTAACTTCTGTTGGTGAGAGAGACAGAGTTGCAAGCTTACACACAGCTGTTCTTCAGGTCCTCAAAGAAAGCTTGTCTCTCTCAACAACAAAAGTTGGTCCAATAAAAGATGTTACCTCATCCACTTTGTCCCTCTCTATGTTTGTGTAGCACTCTGTCTTTGCAAGGTTTGATCCAGATCTCATTGACTGAGAAGGCTTTGGCCCCTCCATAAAAAACATTAACACCCGGCTGGACCTCTGGAGTATCATTATCCTCCATTTTACAGATTGGGAAACTGAGGCAAAGATATGGTCACTCAGGACCATCAGCCTTACTGAGTTTTGTTTCTTTAGTGTAAATCAGGAGTAGCTGCATTGACCACAGTAAAACGGTTGTGGCAGGAAAGTCAGGGCCTATTGTGTTGTTGGAGTTAGGAGCAGACTTCAGTGGAGTTAATCCAGATTGACACTGGTGTGACTACGCAGAATTGGGTCCCAAGAATATAGAATCTTCAAATCTAGCCACCTCCAAATTAGATTTGGTTACAGCTTGGCTGGAAAAGCACCTAGTGGTTAGAACAGCAGATTGGGAGTCAGTACACTCTGTTCTAGTCACACCTCTGCCACCAGTTTGCTGTATAACCTTGCCCAAATCACTTAACCTTGCTCTGCCTCAGTTTCCCTGTTGGTAAAATGGTAATAATGTTTAATTTACTGAGATGTTGTGAGACTAAGTTAATATTGTAAAGTGCATTGACATTCTCAGATGAAAAGTACTATAAAAGGGCAACATGTTATTGTATTATGAAGGCCGCTATGAAAGTACAAGTATTTATCTGTCTCACAGGGGCATTGTAAAATGTTTTACATTTGTAAATGAGACAGAAGGAGATTCTCTGATTTACCCACATTATTGGCAGTCAGCAAGAAAAACCAGTAGTCTTGATTTGCAGTTTGCTGCTCTAAACCCTATCTCCAAGTTTCTTAGTCTTTTTCCACCTAGAACCCATCCCACCAAAATTCTGCCTTTAGTGGATAGCACACTGGACTGTGACCCCAGGGACCTGAGTTATTCCTGGCTCTGCCACTGGCTTTCTTGGTGACCTTGGAGAAGTCACTTGACTTTGCTGTGCCTCAGTTTCCCCACAAGTAAAATGAGGATAATGATACTGACCTCCTTTGTAAAATGCTTTGAGATCTACTGGTGAGCAGCACTACATAAGAGCTATGTATTCTTTATAGCACTCTTCAGTGGCTTCTTACTGTGACCTGAATTTCCCAATGCTCTGCAGGAACTGGATCACTGAAGAAACTAAGGGATAGCGGTTGGTGCTGGCAGGGCTATTGCTTGGTGGGTGGGTGCTGGTTAAGGATGGTTGGTGGGGGATATAGGACTGGAAGAGGATGCTGGATTGCTGTGGAGCTATTTTCTTCCTGCTCCTGCATCTCACGGTGCTCAGGGGAGGCCCTGCTTTGAGAGGCCGTGAAGCCTGTCCCATGACCTTTAGACGCGTGACTTCCCTTGGCCCAGAGATGAACACAGTGTAGGAGGGGTAAAAATTCTACTTTGACCAGATTAGGGGGTAAAAGAAGATAGGGCAAGAGTGCACCAACTGGAAAGGGGAAGGTTCAAAATGATTAACTTGAGCTGGTTCCTGGTAGCATTTTTTCTGTAACTCGGCTGTTGGGCTGTGACCCACAGTGAGTGTCACCTCTCTCCCCACCGACTGACCACATTGCCTCTGGTCCTTAGGGTTGTTTCTTTTATTGTCTTGTCTGCTGTGCGCAGCAGGTAAAGTTTGGTGGGAGCTTTTCCTAAGCAATTCTTTTTGTATTTAAATTTCCTACAAACAGATTTGACCTGGTCACAATTAGTACAACATGAAAATGACTCAGTCCCGTAATACAGGGTTACAACAGAGCTCTCCTGAAATCTTTCATTTACAACAGCGATACTCAGAGCTGAGTGGCTCAGGAGCCAAATTAGCCATCAGCATTATCCAACCGAGCCACAGAATGTGAATTAATTGTTTCATTTACTGTAGTACTATATATTCATATTTAAACGGTGTGATGGGGAAATATTAATATATACACAAATTTCTCAGAGCAAAATGTTTGACCAAGTATTATTATTTTAATCAACTACAGTTGGTTAATAGCATGGTAAAAGCATCCCGATTGGTTGTTAATTAAATCACACAGTGCTTTAATATCATGTGCTGCAAAGAGCTGTGGAGATGCATTAAAGAGCCCCTTGCAGCTCAGATACTCAGTCTGAGTATCACTGAATTAAAACCTCAAATAAAAGGGACAATGTATGTTGGGGAGCATAGGGCCAGCACAGCTGACTTTTGTGTCTCACCACCTACTGCATTCACTACAGGGACGTGGGGCTGCGGTCCCTTTGCTTCCATCGGTTCCTTGGAATTCATAACCTACCAGCTGGCTCAGTTCAGAGCTGTCCCCAGGCTGTTCTACATCAGCCTCAGTAGAGATTAGATTGAGAAGCAGGGAGCCCTTGCTGTGGCCAGGGAAGAATCTGGGCCTAACAGAATCAGGGCTGCCTCTTTTGACTGCAGAGAGAAGGCGGCTCAGGTGAAGAGGGAGGGTGGTCTCTCCTTGCAAGAGCAGTACCTGCCTGTGTGAATGAATTCAATTACAAATAAACTCAATGTGTGCTCCAAAATTACAGCTTACATGCAAAAACTAAGGAACCTGCAGCTTAGAGAGCAGGGTGATGGAGATGGCTATGAGCAAAGAGATCTGCCTCCTGGATTTGGTATCTCAGGGAAGGAAGAGTTTATGATCTGGTCTTCCAGTTCAGGCCTGTTTCCTGAGAGAATGAAATCGTTTCCCAAACATCATCTCTGTACCACAAAGGCTGAATGGTGCCCTATAGAAGATGCTATTCTAGAGCAGTTTGACTTTTCTCCTAGCCTTGGGCCCTTGTCCTGTATATCTCCTGCAGGCCCTGAGTGCCTTGTGGGACACTCTCTTTGTTAGTGATTTACCAATCCCAATGCCCGTTCTCAGTTTCCCCAGTAAGAATCTCTCAGAGATGTTGGCTGCCAAACTCAGTTCCTATTCCCACAAAGGAGTCTGTTTTGTTTACTTTTGTTTTTTCTCTTTGATCCGAGTTTTGACATGAAAAGACATGTCAGCCAGGTAGGAAAGAAAACAACCAAACCCACACCTCTGCCTCCACATGAGCTTCTTCAACACGTGGAGCTGCACACTTGCCAATCAGCCACAGATCCTTATCAGCTCTCTGATGTCCTCATTGTCGTCTTCCCTCTACAGCCTCCTTTCAAATCATTGTACAACCTCTAGAGGTATGTAACCCATCCTGCAAACACCCCCTTCCCCCCCAAAAGGATATAAAACATAAGCCCCGACCACATGGTCACTGAAGATCCTGTGGCACTGGTCAAGATATTCTGGGGAAATTCCAATGTGGGTAATTATCTTCTACATTCTGCATCCTTCCCCCAACAGTTTCAGATCAATGTGGCATAGTTCTGCCCATGACGGTTGTGTAGGGTTCCCCAAACAGCTGCTCTATCTCACCCCAGAAGTAGCTGCATTTCCGTGGTAGGTGAAGTGCCTCCTGTGCATAGCTTGTAGATCAGCTCATTAAATCTGCAAAGCACCTTGGGATCTTGTTGGATAAAAGGTGCTATAAAAATGTAAGTAATTATTAGGCTAGCTTCATTGAACACGCCCTGTGATTTTTAATATTATCGTACATTTATTATATATGAAGCATTTTTTAAATTAAACTATCCCAAAGAGCTTTACAAACTTAACAAATTAGAGCAGCAGCACTGAGGTGCAGCTGGTTCTGGGGTGGAGAGCAGTGACCAAATACCACGCAGCGCACTACAGAACAGTGTGGGAAGGGAAAGCCAAGGACACTGATGTAAACTCCTACTTTTACAAGAAGTACAATGGGATCGTAAACATCCCTGCAGCATAGGCAGAGTGTCAGTTTTGATACCTACTGTCACCCAATAAACTAAATGGTCTACATTTTATATCTACCTAGGAAGGGAAAAAGGTTGAGGTCAGCTCTACTGGGATCAGAACTGATGGTGTCAAGGTGTCTCAAACCTAATGTTTAGGCTGCTAAGCCATCCTTGCTGTCTGTCACTTTGGGAGAGAAAGAAGCTACAGCTCCCGTAGAACAATGAAAGCCCTAATGGATCAGTGCATGGTAATTAAACTGTAAATTCACTGGGGCAAAGAGTGTCTGATATATATATATTTGCACTGTGCTGGACACAGTAGTGATGCTCAGAAAAAGAACAGTTATTCCCCGGGGGGGTCTGTGGGTGGATCTTTGGTCTAATATCACTTTTAAACACTGGAAAGTAAGCTGAGTCTGGCACTGTAGCAGCTGGACAGGGCTGGGAATGGGAGAGCTGTTGTGTGAAAGGGAATCTGGCAGGGCTTGTGGGGAATTGCAACTTTCAAAGTCTGTTCTGTTGACTCTTCACTAATATGTTGGTTCTTTGTACTCTCTGTCTTGTCTTTACTGTAAGTGCTTCAGGGCAGGGATGAACTCTTCTAAAGTCTTGTCTACATGAGAAAGTTTTGACCAGTTATACCAGTATAATTATACCATTGTAGTTAACCTGATATACTGGTATGACTCCAGATGAGGACACCATTTTTTTCTGATTTGAGTGGCTTCGGGGAATGGGGGTAAGCTTAAACTCCTTCCCAAGTAACAAGCTAAACCAAAACCAAGCCTGCTAATGCTAGAATAAGTGTCCACACAGGGGTTATACCTCTATAACTACTGTGCTTTAAAATCACATCCTACCTTATACCAGTATAACTTCCCTGTGTAGACAAGCCCTAAAGCCAGATTCTCCAAGGTATTTAGTAGGGTGACCAGACGCAAGTGTGAAAAATCAGGACGGGGTGGGGGGTAATAGGAGCCTATATAAGAAAAAGACCCAAAAATCGGGACATGTGGTCACCCTGGTATTTAGGTGCCTAACTCCCATTGGTTTTAATGGGAGTTTGACCCAGTTTCTGCAAGGTGTTTAGCCACCTAAGTGTTTGTAAAGCACCTAACCCAATGGCTCCAATCCAGGGTGGAGTTTTTGATGCTAGAGGAATACAAAGAATATATAGGTTCTAACTCTCCACCTTATAGAATTAGCCTCAGGAGTCCTGTCCCCTCTAAAGGACTTGTTTGAATTAATCTCTCTTGGACATGCTCATTTTGCTTAGACTTAACCCGTTTCCTTCCTGTTCTTGCCTCTCTTGAACACAAGAATATTTTTAACCTAATGCTTTGGTGGCATCATGAGCGTGCTCCTGTCCAGCCTTGTTTCACCCTTCCTGTCGCTGCCACAACTCCTTGCCCTCTGGCTTAGCTGTAATTGAGAGGACAAATTTTGCATCTAGCCAGTGGTACGTGGACCCTAAACCTTCTGCATGACCCTCTTCAACATCCATAATGCCCCTCTGCCCCGATGGACTCTGGAGCAGTTCCTAGGAGGCTGGAGAGAGTTTGTTCCTTATTACTGCTGCTACCTGTGGGCCGGGCATGGAGCTGAGAGTCAGGTCTTCTTGGGTAATGAGACCATCTCTACTGATGTCTTGCTGTGTGACCTTAGGTATATCTTGTTGCACCACCATGGTTGTCCTTTCGACTTCACCATCTCTGTGACCTTGAGCAAGTGTTTCCCAGCTGTGTGATAATGAGGCTTGCCTTGCAAAGTACCTTTACATCTAGAGATGAAAAGCTGCCTCGTCAGTGGAAAGTTTATTCATTTCCTCTATCAAGCAGGTGACACTGTCTCCCAAGTTGGGGTGAAGTGTCTTCTATTGTTGTGCGGTTCCCGTCCTTTACAGCTCTGTTTTTGATTTCCTGGGATGACGTTTATTACACCATATCAGTGGCATTTTTACTTTGTTCTTCATCAGTTCACTTATTCTATATCTTCGGGTTTTATGCTGTCACCCATCACTGCAGTGTCTGGGCTTCTTCCATGTAAAGAGCTAGAATTAACTCGAGTGTTGCCCCTAACTTGAGTCCAGTCCACACACAAAATCCTTTCACTGGAGTGTAGGAGTGCTTTTCACTCGAGATGGCTGGCTTGCCAGGGGTGTAGGTACAGTCAGCACAACTTGTCAGCTGCTCCCCCGACCGCTCTGCAGCGTGGATGCAGCTTAACTTTGCTGGACTGCTGCTAGTTCTCCTGTGCCTTCCCACAATTCCTGCTGTGTGCCCAGAAAGGACAGACAAGTTATCCCCCAGTTCACTGGGAAAGAATTCATAGAGTGGTTCAGGTTATTGCAGTGCAAAGAACCCAGAGATGTGTCCTCACATGAGGGGCCCGACATGAGTGAGTGCAGCATCAGTGTGGATACAGCCGCTCCAGGGTTCTCTCTCAGTGGGGCTGTTCTTGCTTGAGCTTGGCTAATGAGAGATTTGCACTCGGGTTGCTCCTCGCTAGAGTCCCCTCTGCAGCGAAGGTTGTTTTAGGCTGAGTAGATGTAGGTGTCAGTGGTGTGAGAGTCATTCGTGCTATGGTTAAAAGGCTTTCTTGAAGAGGAAAATTTTGCAGTATTTTCTAAAGATGGTCAAATTACTATTTACTGTTTGTATCACTGTAGTGCAGGGGTTCTCAAACTGGGGGTCAGGACCCCTCAGGGGGTTGTGATGTTATTACCGGGGGCTCGCAAGCTGTCAGTCTCCACCCCCAAACCCCACTTTGTCTCTAGCATTTATAATGGTGTTAAATATTTTAAGAAGTGTTTTTAATGTATATGGGGGGGCCCACGCGGTCGTACTCAGAGGCTTGCTGTGTGAAAGGGGTCACCAGTAAAGAAGTTTGAGAACCACTGCTGTAATGCCCAGGGCATAGGTCCCCAAACTGTGGGGCGCACCCCCAAACATTCAGGGGTGTATGGCAGGGCCTGGCCTAGCTCCCACGGGGCTGGGGAGGGAGCCTGGCTGAGGCTCCATTCCTGGCTGTGCTCTTGGCCCCAGACTCAACCCTTACTCCTGTCTGTGGTTTCCCCCACCTCCCCCCCGGGAGCTATGGCACCACTCCTGGCTCCAGGGAGAGCAGATGGGGGAAGGGAGGGGGGCACGACCCTGAAAAGTTTGGGGACCACTGACCTAGGGGCCTCAGTCAGAGACCAGGACACTGTTGTGCTAGGTACTGTACAAACAGAACACAAAAACCATCTCTGCTCTAGGGGGCTTTTTGATCCAGATCTCATTGACTGAGAAGGCTTTGGCCCTTCCCTCAATAACATTAACACCCTGCTGGATCTCTCTGGAGTAAAGTTATCCTCCATTTTACAAATTGGGAAACTGAGGCAAAGATGTGGTCATTCAGTAAGGCTGATGGTCCTGAGTTTTGTTTTTCCTGGCGTAAACCAGGAGTAGCTCCATTGACCTCAGTGGAGTTACGCTGTTGTAAAACGGTTGTGGTAGGAAAGTCAGGGCCTGTTGTGATGATAGCGTTAGGATCAGGCTTCAGTGGAGTTAATCCAGATTGACACTGGTGTGACTGTGCAGGATTGGGCACCAAGAATTTAAGACCTTCAGATCTAGCCATCACCAGGTTAGATCTGGTTACATCTTGGCTCAGAATTTTGCTAGCTCTCTTCTCCCCTACATTTCCAGTTCAGTATATTTCTCACTCTGCACTTCACAGCGGCAGTATAAAAACACCACCACGCTGAACTACTCCACTAGCTGCAAAGCAACAATGAACCAGACCCTAGGTCTTGCCTTACCATGCCAGCCCTAATGGCTATAAAACGTCCCCTCCAGCTGTGCTCTGTGATACACGGTACAGCAAACCCAGGGAGCATCCTTACCTGGATAGAGTTCGGCTGCAGCAGCTGCTGCAACAAAGAGGAAGCGTGTTTTCTGTTTGACGGCTAAGCTCCGAGTTACAACCACTCTCACGATGCCTGGCTGTGTGGTTACTCATGGTCTTCTCTTCACAAATCAGGTGAACTGGTTATCTATTTAAAAAAAATGGGGGTGGGGGAGGGGCGAGGCGGAGAGGAAATCAGGCAGTTTCCTGTTTGTTTGTGCTGAACAAAAACCTGTTTGGTTGTTCTGAGTGATAAGTAAGCCTGCAAGCAGCCTTAGAGAGTCTAGAGCTCAGCTATGCAAATTAACATTAGAGAATTATAAAGATGAGGTTTTTAATATGGAGGAAGATTTCAACCTGCAACCATCAAATCATCTTGGGACACTTAAAACGAGGGAGAGAAGGGATGGAGGCCCTCACACTAGCTTGCACCCATCGTAGGTCAGCAGTGACGAGCTGCTGACCAGATGATTGCCCATGGGCAGCATCCGTGAAATGAGTTTGGCCTGCGTTGTCTCTCGTTGGAAGTCTCCGCTGGCCCAAGACATGGGGCATCCAGCTCAGGCCTGAGAGATGTTGGTGACGAAATGCTGGGGTTAAGCACGCACTGCTGTCCCTGTTCAGTGGCTAAATAAATATAGGACCTTGGTCTTAAAGGCTGCCAGGCTAGCACCCTCTACCAGCTCTAAATTCACTTAAATTGTGTAGATCAGATCAAATAAATGAGAGTACTGGGACCTGGTGGATCCCTCTGCCACTGATAAATTACACCATTAATTGTAGGCACCAGGACTCCAGCACAACAGGATGGATGTAATTCCTGCACAGCTTAATATTCCTCCTCTCCAGCTCTTGGTTTTATCATTTATATCCCCCTGTGGAGCAGCTGTGAGAAGATCCCAACTGGATTCCAAGCAGCAGTCTACTGTGGAATGAGAGGTGCTGCGTTAGACTTACAAGAACGTGCTTTCAAAACTATCTGTTTTCTTCCTGCTTGTGGATTCACCATCAGGCAAAAACTTTGCCACTGGATTTGCCTCTGGGCACTGGGTGCAAGAAACTTCCTCCATCTGGATTCACCACTAGGGATAAGGTGTGCGACAGCTGTTGAGAAATATTGTATCTCCAGAATCAGGGGTGCACAGGGGATGCTGCCATGTCAGGCATGGAAATTGGCAGGGGAAAGGATTAAACAAGGAAGCCGTCTATTGACATCATCAGAGAGGAGTCGGTGCACTTCCAGAGTAGATGCAGCTACACTGGTAGGGGTGAACGTACCAATGCAACATGCTTGGTAAGCACAGATTTCATGTGCAGGTGCCCGGGCTTGGGTACTCTGTGCTGTGTAGATGTGACCAAAGATATAACTGTCGAAGCTACCAGAAGCTTGGCACAAGACACATTAAACAGGGAAACGGGCAGCACAGCTTGAATGAGATGTCTTAGTACTGCAGCAGTAAACCAGTGAGATGAGCAAGGGAGATTGGTTTGAAAAAGCCTGCTCTGGCAAGGAATCTGGTATCACGGGTTTAGTGGGATAACCTCGCATGGAAGGGGTTAAACATGCAGCTGAGCGCCCAAACTTTGTTTGCACATGAACGGGTGACAGATTTCACACCAATGGTTTGCATGTTTAGTGCTGGCCCAGCACTTTCTCGGTATTGTCTTTGCCCCCAAGGTCCGGGAAGAGCCTTTCTGCTCTGAGGGTACCCTGACCTCTTTACTCACCTGCCCTGATTGCAAGGGAAACACCCTCTTTTCTTTTCTTTTTCTGGCCGCAAGTTCTGCTCTGCTCAGCAGATTTATTGCTGCCATCTAGTGGTGCTACAAGAACAAGGCCTGCTCGTGACTGCTCCCCCTGCCCCCCAAACACAGTGCGGGGCTGTGAAAAATGTATTCCCTCTGTAGATCTCCGCTTCTTGGTGAATGAAATGGCCTGTTGTGTCTGGAGGCTGCAGCCCTCATTTCCCACCTGGTAAATTAGCCCCCCTGACTTTCAGTGTCTAAATTATCTTCACAGATACCTGTAAGAAACTGGAGAAGCCATGGATTTTATCTGAACATGATACTGCTATCTGTGTCAGTCAGTGGGGTAGGTAGCTACAGGGAGATTTTGGAAACGGGGGCATTTTTTTGTTGTCGGTATGGAACAATAAACAGGAAAGATTCTGCACTGGGCATTGCTTGGAGTGACTTCCTTTTTTGTTTCTAGTATATTTTTAGTGATGGTGATGTGCCCTGGAGCCCCCTCCAACATTCACTGAAGAGATGCACTGATGTGAGGTGGACACATACCTGGTGGAAAGACCAAATATGGCAAGGAGAGGGGAGTTCAGTCTTCACGGACTGATCAGTCCCCTTTTCTGAGAAGGATGCCCATTAGTGGGGAGAGTGGTGTTTGACTGCAGACACCTTATCTACTGAGAATTAACTCAAGGTCTTACATCTTCATTTCAGCTAGCACACCCAACCACCATCTTTGGTCACCGCTTCCCCATGTTGGAGTCTAGCACAAAATTACCTCTGCACTTGGCACCTTTGGATGATAGACTAGTACCATTGCTTCCTCGCTGCCTAAGACTGATCTCTCAGGAACAGGCTTCAAGCGTGTTGGTGGGGCAAGATGGAGGAAGCTAGTGCTGTGACTTTCCCTGGTGCACCAGTTCTGCTGGTTAGTAGAGATCAGACTGTCTCCTTCAGGGGTGCCTGTCCAGCACCTCTTACTACCACTGAGTAAGTTCCTCTTTCGTAACTTCCCAATGATTTTATGCACCCTGCTATGGCAGTCTCTCCACTAACACAGAATCCCTTTCTTAGGTAGGAGAGGGCAGAGACAGGTGGGTTTAGCAACTCAAGCCAAATTAAGCCCAGGGGGCTCACATAGGACTTCTTAGTGGTTGGAGGAAGGTGTTAACAGAAAAGAGAGACGGGAATAAGAAACAGTGTGATTTAACCATGAGGAGATCAGTGGTAACAAACCCTACCGTGCACTGAGAAGCACAAGATGTACATGCCTCTAACCTGTCCCCATTTTTTGACCTTTGGTGCATCTTAGTCCTTGCCGCTGTTTCACATTTATAGTTTGTTATTGACATCATCAATGCTGAACCTGAAGCCACATTCTTCAAGAAGGCTTGGGGGTGCTGATTTTTTTTAAATAATTCTGCTGGGACTTGATGTGACCTGAGCCTGAAGTTCTCTATAAACCCATCAGGAAAAGTACAGAACGGGTCGTGGCACTGCAAGTGTCCTCCAGACTGCCCTGCCAGCATCTTAACCTTGGTTATGGAAGCTCCCAGCCTCAGGGGGGAAGAGGGAGAGAGGAGGGAAGATCAGCCTTTGGCTGAATTCAGTCCTGGAGTTCTCTACTGAGACTGTCAAGGAGTCTGCTAATTAGTACTAAGTGTGGTGGTGTTTTTGGCTGACATGTTCCAACTGTACACAGAGAACTGGGCTGACAGCTCCAAGTTTGGTTGGTATAGCCCATGAGAGGCTGATGCCTTTGTTACGGCTGGACTCAGTCAAAGCTGCATCCGTCAGGGTAGAGGCTCTGTATCCTACCCTGATCTCCCAAGTCACCCACCCAGCCCTCATTTCAAGCGTCCTGTGCAGCTATTTTTCTCATGTCCCTGATTTTGGGGTCATTGCCTACTGTTGGAGCTTGGCCAGAAGACATGTTCTATCAACCTGGGAAACTACTGTAGGCACAGGATAGCCAAGAGATTCTCCCTGCAGATGATGGGACAAATGCAGCTTTTAAGAGGAGCTTTGAAATTCTCAGTCTCATGACAGCTCTGGCTTAAAACCAGAGGCAGCTGGAGGAAGGATAACAGGGCAGTTAACAACTAGAGAACATTTGTGAAAAGAATTTCCTCCAAAAGTGGAGGAAATAGTAAGTAATAAGGCCCAGAGGCCACCATTCAGGCCTTCAATCATCTCCTCCAGCGACGCTAACAGCAAAAGCAGCAGGAAGCGTTCCACTCTGCTGAAAACATGAAACCGGAGGAAGAAGTAACACAAAACAACAGAAGCTGAGAAAGGGATTTTAGATCCACTGTTCTGAGCCCAGCACCTGGCGCATGAAACTTAATCTAGAGAAATGCAGGAAGCACTAAGGGTCTTTAAAGAGGGCCATGGGAGAAGAGTAGAAGCTTCCTTAAAAGACTGTCTAAAGCAATAAAACCCAGAAATAAAGAATGGGAACAGTGGAGGGGAAAACGGGTCTGGAAGTTATTTGGGATTTATTTACCTTTCTGCTCAGACGTTTAAAATACTTTGAAAGCTCAGGCACCTCATCACTGAAAGATCTTACTTTGGCAGCAGAAAGAGGACTGGATGGGATAGGCAGACTTTTACCTTTACGTGGATTCCAGCACAAGGATCAAAAGTGGCCATCAGATGAAAATCAGGCCAGCATTCTCAGATCTGGTCCTACTAGCCAGGTGTTTACACCACCACAGAAACATAGTGGAGTGAGAGGGGCTAGTGCATTTCATTGAGACTGCACTTCACTCATGCTTAATGGGTGCTTCCTTTAGAATAAAGGAGACACTGCCAGTGGGGGAGACATTTGTTTAGGCATCCAAGCATGGTCATTCCCCAGACTTGAAGATGCCCTAAATGTTGAGGTGATTAAGATGGACAAATACAGTAGTTGGTGGCATTTACAACCAAGTGTGACCAAGACAGTTTTGAGTATATTCCATCTTTACAGTGCCAGAACAGCAAAAGAACTGAATAGCTTTCTCAATGGTCATCACTTGAAACACACATCCCACCCAGTCTACGTTGGAGTAACCCTAGACAGATCTCTCAATCTTAACCTCCTGAGGAAAATTGCCTTCAGGTGAGGTCATGTAACTACCTGCTAAACAAAACTGATCCGCAGTCCATAGGGAGCAAATGCTCAAACTCTCTAATCATCTGCTTTAGGCCTGTTACTCTGCTGCAACATACAGTGCTCCAGTCTGGCTCCATTCATCCCACATCAAGTTAGTGACACACAACTATATTCAGTCATGTGCATCGTAACTGACATGCTTTGACCCACACCAGTATCGTGGTTCCCCACATTAAGCAACATCGGTCCTCCCCACATCTGGTGAGGATGCTACAACCAGAATGGTTGAGAAGATCAGAGCAAACCCAAGTGGCTTTGAGCACCCAAGAGCACACTTGCTAGTGAGGTACTCATTGTTGGCCCACTTGCCCTGCCCAGATTTCTCTGTGATGTCGATGTAGCGAGAAGAATGGTTTCTGACATCCGCTACAGAACAGTCTCTTATAACTGACCTGACCATGTGTGTACCTGGCTTTGATTTGCCATGCCGGTCCTGGGCCCTTCTGAACCGATTTTGAAGGGGCTGGGGTCTATATGCAGCTAGCCTTCACACTAGAGGTCAATGAAAGGATGCCACATGTGGCTGTGGCCAAAGATGGATAATGTCACCCATCACTGACAACTGCCCTGACCAGATTTGAGGGTGCTCTGAGGGCTCAGCACTTTGCTGATGAGGTGGTGGGAAATAAGGCAGGTTCCACATCCGATAAGATGTGGGAGAGAGGGAAAGAAAGAGTCTCTTGGGCTACTACTGCAGTAGCTTGTGGCAAAGTAATTTTAAACTTAACCCCTTTGTGACTGGCTCTGCCTTGCAGAATGCAGCAGTTCTTTCAAGTGCCACCATGCCAGCAGGATTTCTCAGCAAGCTGGAGCAGTAATTGTCAGTGGTATGACCCTGCAGAGCTTGTTGCCTGCAAGGTAACCTGTAGCCCAAACGCTACCAGGCAATGAATGAGTTTTTTAAAAAGCCTTTCCCCTTGAAGGCTGATATGAATATGGAATTATCTTATCCTCAAAGGAAAGAGTTGGGAGTGGAGGCTGGGGCAATGCATGGGAGAAAACAAGGTCATGCTCTCATTGGGGTAGTTTTTACCTGGGAGAAAGACATTCAGCCAAAGAAATACCCTTTTTTGCCCTGTAGAAATTCTCAGGTTAGAACTGAGCTGGACTGTGCACAAAGAGAAAGGTTCTCCTTTTCCGAGCTCCAGCAACCAGCCAGGAATTGTTTTTACCAGTAGCAGAGAGGTGTAGTCAGTGTATTATATATAAGCTCTTTGGGGCTGTCTTTTCGTTCTGGGTTTGTATACGACCTAGCACAGTGGTGGCATGGTCCAGGCCTGGGAGTTGTAGGTGCTGCCTTAGTATAAATAAAACCAGGATAACTAACAGATCTTAGAGTTCTGCCCTGCGTAGCTCTCCATGCACCATACGAAGGAAGGTGGTAAGAGTCACTTAGCAGATGGGCAAACTGATGTGCAGGGAGGTGAAGTTACTTGCCCAAGGCTACACAATAGATCGATGGCAAAGTAGATACAGGACCCCGAAGTCCAATTCTCAGTCTAGTGCTCTACCTCTAGAATTATTCTGCCTCTTGATATATATGAGCCCTCTAACCACTGGAAGTCCAGTTGGTGAATCTTTGCAGCAGCAGCCGCCTTGCAAGATGTCTTCTATTCACTGGTTTCAGCGAAAAGTCTCACAACAGCTTATCAGAGCATTTTGATTCTCACACTAAGTGCAAACAGGCAGCCCAGCAACAGACACATGAAGGTTAGTATCTTTTAGTGGAGGGGTCAGCAGCCTTTCAGAAGTGCTGTGCCGAGTTTTCATTTATTCACTCTAATTTAAGGTTTCGCGTGCCAGTAATATATTAACGTTTTTAGAAGGTCTCTTTCTATAAATTCATAATATATAACTAAACTATTGTTGTAAAATAAAGTAAATAAGGTTTTTAAAATGTTTAAGAAGCTTCATTTAAAATTAAATTGAAATGCAGAGTCCCCCGTACCGGTGGCCAGAACCCAGGCAGTGAGAGTGCCACTGAAAATCAGCTCGTGTGCCGCCTTTGGCACTCGTGCCATTGGTTGCCTACCCCTGTTCTAGTGGAAGACAGCTCAAGTTTTTATTCAAGAACTCCACTGCTCAAGCCAAGTTTTATTTAACCAAAAGCAATTTGGTTTTGCTCCAGTTCCACTGCTTGGGAATTGTGCTCAAGACGCACCCTTCTTTTCAGCCAGAGGATCTTGCTGCTGGGGACTTTTGCTTTATGACTTGAAATAACAACAGCAAGAAGCACCTTTTTTCAGAACTTCGTTCTTTTAAGAAATGAAACATGACAAAGCTGGGCAGGGTTGTGGTTTCATTTATTGAAGGCTGGGTTATACAATTTCATCTTTCAGATCCTCATTGTAATTCAGATTCCCTAAATAAAAACACAGCGGTTGTGCTGCAGCAAATCGTATTGCCAAAATCAGACTGTCTGAACCGTGGAACATTAAGTCAGAGCACCTTTGTCCGAAGTGTAGACAAACGCCACCACATTTACCAGCCTTAGTGGAGACCCAACCCCGTGTACAACAGGGAGTCACAGCACTCGGGGCACCAAGGAGGGGGAGGAGGCGGAGAGAGGGAACTATTTCATTATGCACAGAAGGAATGTTTCCTGCATAGTAGAAATAGCTTCACTTCTACATCAGGAAAGTTCCATCTTTTGGAAAGGGTGGAACTCAGCTGCTGACATCCCCAGACACATGCCATAAGGTCACACCTCCTGCCTATAATGCCACAGTTCAGAAAGCCAATCAGAGCAGAGCTGCTAACCTGACAACAGATGTCCTCTTAGCCTCAGCTGACACCTGCAAAACACTGGGTTGACCAAGGAAGAAGGCCCTCAGCACTCCCATTCCCTTTCTGTAGGCAGCAGGACAAACAGCAGTAGTCCAGGGCACGCGTACAATTGCCTATATTGACCATGCTTTGTGAAGCATGACAAAAATCCCACTGGTACAACATTTCTATGGTTAACAGAGAATGGCCTGGGCTACTACAGATTCATCCAAGAAGCGAACACAAGACATCATTTCCCCCCGCCCCACTCAACCCCAGATTCTCAAGCTGCCGGAAAAGAGGCAATTTCTTCCATCTAGTTTACTGACCATTGCAGCTTCTGCACTGAGCATACAAGGCCACTGGAGGAACTCAGTATTCTCGTCAAAGAAAGCTGAGTGTTATGAGATTGAGGATGCATTTAATTTTGTTTCCTTTGCTTTACCCAATCAGAAAATCTCAATGATTTTTTTTTTTGTTTGTTTAAGGGATTATTTAGAGGCGATTAGGTGGCTGCAAAGCTACATTCACTGGGGCAGCTGAAGCAGCACCGACTGGCCTGACGGCAGATAGGTGATGTTGCGGGACCGTGAGAGCTGGTAAGCAATGTCTTCAGCTGCCTCCAGCTTGCGCAGTTCAATCAGGCCATCGCCGGCTGTGGTCAGCGAGGTGGCGACCAGCTCAGCCGCTATTGAGTCCCCCTCAGCAGTAATGACAGCTGCTTTTTTCTGCTGCTCCGCCTGCAAGGGGAGCAAAAAAGAATGGACATGTGGGGTAGGAATAGGTGGAATGAAGAACCTGAAAAGCAGGAGGAAAATGCAGCTGCTGTCCTTGGCGATTTAAGACCTGAACTTCCCCTCTCCTTCACCAACAGCCTTAACAAGGGAGCTCAGCCAGGCCATTAATTGCCAGTGCTTCTCATTTCTTGTCAAAGTAAGAGATCCCAGCTAAAGGTGCAGACTTGCTTCCTTACCATCTTACAACTGGAATGGTTAGTTTCACTTTGTTTCCAATCAGTTTCATTTTCAGCATGTGTCAATATGAAACTTGTTTACAAAACTCCTGGGCATTGTTGGAAACAAGACTATTTTTTATTGAAACTTTCAGTGCTTTGCACTCAGATCAGTCAAGGATCTCCCAGTACAATGCAAAGAATTAAGCCACACAGCACCCACCTGAAGTAGGTACTATACCCATTCTCCAGACTGGAACATGGAGAGCTTAATTGACTGTTTCAAAGATTCAGCAAGTCAGAAACAGAATCTGAGTGCCCTCCATCTCTCACCCCAGCTCGTGCAAGAGATGATACTCCCTTCTTTAAAAATCTCTCAGAGAACATTACTATTCAGTAATGATTTCAGAAGACTCAGCAGAACAGCACAGCTTTGGGATGTGACTATTAAGAACAGATTGAGCCTGTTTGTTTTGTGGCATGCTTTCCTGGTCAGAGCATTCTTAAGTGCTTCAGAACACTGGACAGATAAATAAATAAATAAATAAAATAATTGAAGATATACCTATCTCCTAGAACTGGAAGGGACCTCGAAAGGTCATCAAGTCCAGCCCCCTGCCTTCACTAGCAAGACCAAGTACTCATTTTTCACTCAGATCCCTAAGTGGCCCCCTCAAGGACTGAACTCCCAACCCTGGGTTTAGCAGGCCAATGCTCAAACCACTGAGCTATCCCTCCCTCCAATGAATGTTAGTAGTCAGGGTAGGAACTGGATGACACTGGAGTCAGTTCCCAGCCTGAAGTCATCCACGGGCACCCACCTTTTCCACTATGAATCTGGCTCTCTCTGCTTCCTGCTGGGCCACCTGCTTCAATTCTACTGCCTCCGTGAACTCCTTCCCAAAGGTCAGATGTGTCTGGGGGGAGGGGGGGGGAGAATAAGCAAAATGAGAGTACCCATTAGGACAGTTCTGTTGCTAGGATCCACTCACCATCTGAGAGGCAGAAAAACTGCCTGTATCACTGAAGCTGGAGGAAAGAAGAGGAAGGAGGTCCCTCTTCCTCAGAGATCTTATTTGGTATACTGGACCAAGAAGGAGAGCCACACCATGTTCTACAGTGAACTCAGATCTGATGTAAACAGGCATAGCTCCATTGACGTGAATGGAGCAGCAGCCTTTTTGATCAGGTTTGATTCTGTTTCTACTCTCAACTGGTTTCTGTTTTGAATTTAATGGGCGGTGAAGGGCGGGGGAGAACAGAGCTGAAAAGCATTTACTAAGTAAAACCCGAAAAAATTGGGTAACAGAATCATCCCACAGTAGGCTTTAGACTCAGGCAACATGTACACTACAGCCGGGGTCAATGCTCCGAGATCGATCCACTGGTGGTTGATTTAGCGGGTCTAGTAAAGACCTGCCAAATTGACAGCGGATCACTCTCCAGTCAATCCCCGTACTCTGCCACCGATGAGAAGAGTAAGGTAAGTCGATGGGAGAGTTTCTCACGTTGATCCCCTGTGGTAACTCAGCCTAAGGTATATCGACTCCAGTTGTCGAGTGTAGGTCGACTTACTGCGTTACTGCAGACATAGCGTCACAGAAACATTACACTATCCTTCCATAAAGTCCTGTTGTAACTTCCCAATGCAGCCAGTAGGAGGAGCTCGCTGTAGGTCAAGCTGTCCTGAAACCGACCCACTTTTCCTGCTCAGTTCTGTACTTGTATTCTCAGGACGCTGTTTGAACAGCTGCGCTCTACTGAGATGCAGTAGGGGAAAGGTGAGCCTCCCTCAGCAGCATGTTCAGAAGGCAGCCGCATCAGGTAGAAAGAGCCAATACTCACTTCCAGAAGGGAAATACTGGGACAGGGAACACACCTCACCAAGAGAGTGTTTTTCTAAGGAATACATCCTGCACCTCCAAAGCCAAGTCCAGAGTCTGCTCTGATAGGCTATTGTAGGGAAATCCCAAAAGCAGTGCAGTGCATGTAATAAAATGCTTTCAATTACAACAAGCACTAGAGCAGAGATCACCTCAAGGATGGTCTCAGAACGGGGTAGCCAGGAGGAGGAATTAATTGTTGGCAGAAAACTGAAGGGAAAGATGCCAAACAAGGTTTGGATTTTTTTTTTTTTTTAAACTGGGCGCTCAGGGTATTGTAGCTTGTCCTGCAGGGTTTCAGAAGCCCTGGTGAGAGATCCCCTTATGTACATATAGGGCCTTCCACAAGAGTCTCTAAACAGTTTGTAAACTGAGGCACAGTTGTCAGCCAGCAAGTCAGTACAGCCCAGGTCCTCAAGGATTTGCTCACAGTAACTCAGTAACAGCTGCCAGGAACAAAACCCAATAACTAACTACCAGCGCCCTGTCCTAGCCACTGAGGGTATGTCTACACTGGGAGAAAAAAACCCGTGACACTGAGCGTCAGAGCCCAGATCAGCTGACATGGGGCTGGGCTAAAAATAGCAATGTAGATGTTTGGGCTCCAGTATGAGCCCCCAGACTTTCCCCACATACAGAATCTCAGTGCCCAGGCTCTAACCTGAGCCCAAACAGCAACACTGCAATTTTTATAGCCCCAGCTACAGGTATTTTATTGCAGTGTAGACTTACCCAATGTATCACGTTCCTGCCCTGACCTAGGATAAAAACCATAAGTCCCAGCCTTCAATCCCCCTATACTCTTGCTGACTCTTATCTGAGCAAACTCCTAAGAAGAGACAGCTCTTACCAAGGAAACGTCATCTAGGATGAGGCCAAAGGTATCTGCTCGCTCCGTGAGGTCTTCGCTCACTTGCCTGGAAACCAGCTCTCTCTGTGTGATCAGCTCTCCTGCGTCAAAACGAGCCTGAAGCCAGGACAGGCAGCAGAAGTGAGAGGGGAAAGAAACATGCACAAACAACATGCAGATTCTAACAAAGGAAAGCTCACGACATCTTGAGCGTCTCCACTCAGCTTTCCCCACCACAGACAAGAGGGTTTTGGGGGCTGCCGCCTAAAAGAGAATTCCAGCCCTTTTCATTTGGAGCCTACTTGCAACTGATTGTCAAGGACACTCTCTGTGCCCCTTATAGCATCCTCTACTATAGCAGTACAGTTCCTGCTGCTACTCTCTCTTTCCTTCCAATTCCTATCATCCTTTGTTCTTCCTTCTCTTGCCCCTGTCCCAGCCCCCACCTACACACACCCTTCTTTTTTCTCCCTATAGTGTGTTTGTACTGTGTAGCTCCTCTCCCTCCACTTTCCAGAAGGCCACATGTTTTTGCAACTTACTGCTACAAGACTGGGGAAGAGAAGCCTAGGTTGGGGACGGGCTGCCTGAGGCTTCTTCACAGCCAGCTGGGGGAGCTGGGAGGGAAGGTGGGTAGTTTTCAAGGAGCTGTCTGCGCCTCATGCCGCAGGTGAAGCAAACAGGTGTGCAGTGTGCATGTAAATCCAGGTTCGTTCAGCTCTCCACAGATCCTGCACACACCCCACCCCCAGATGAGTCTGGTGTCCCCACACCCAAAGAGCAGGAAATGGTGAGCTACCTGTTCCTTTGAATTAAACAGGCTCCCATCCAGTCCTTAAGCACAAGCTACAGCAGTGACTGCCCAGCAGGGCCTGCATGATAGTGTGTGCGCTGTACCTACTCAGTGAGTCAGTTTAAGTACATACAGAGGTGAGAAGAGGGACTCCCTTTGCTGGCAAGGCTGGGAAGCCCCACAGCGATTCAAGGTTGGAGTGGGCTATCTTCAGCCCCTTCTCAAGAGTGAACAGTTTTGAGGAGCATCAAAATGAACTCAGCTCCCCATCATGCTTGACAAGACTGTATCTGATGCAACTATCAACTCTTCCCAACAGGGGGAGGGCAGAGAAGCAAACAGCGGTATGACCATCTTCATTCTCTGGAGGACAACTTGCAGGAGGGTGTCTCTAGTCTGGAGCATTGAATGATCCATGCTAAATTAGGCCTCTCACTGCTAGAGGAAGATCACAGCAGCACAACTGGCACAAGCCGTTGCATGGTCCTTACCACAACAGACTTTAGGATCTCGGTGGTGATGGATGGCAGTACACGCTCGTCATAATCCTCTCCAAGGCTAGTGAAAATTCGAGGTAACTGGGCGGCAACTGGTCTAAACAAGATACGCAGTGTGATGTTCACATTCTGTAGATCTGCAGAGATAGGTGCATGAGTCAGACAACAAATCACAGAGACAAGGGATAGCATGCGATTGTTCTTTCCACAGTCACCAAATAGGGAAAGACAAATGTGTTCAGATCTCTTCCTTCCTCCAAAATTTCCAGCAGCAGGTATCTCTCCTGCCCAATTTGTCCTTCTATTGTCTCCTTCATTGGGGATCTCAACACCTCTTACAAACATGATTTAAATTTTGTCTTGCTTCTGAGGCTGGGAATTATTTATCTGACTCTACATATTGGGAAATTGTCTTTAAGGGACAACCTGAAGGCCTGAGGAAAGGGTTCCTTATCACTGTCCATCACGAAACAGACTACTGGCAGAGGCCACATGCCAGACTGATGCTAGCACCCATGGGATTGCCACACCAGAAAGGACAAGAGCCCTATCGTGATTATGATTTTCTGTAAGGACACAGACCATGAAAATCAAGCCTTACCGTCCCTCTGGCCCTGCATACTTAGCCCTATTTTGTCCCAGGGATCCCATCCCCATTGGCTTACTTTGCTAAGTCACCCAAAAGGAACACAAGAATAAGGGACAAGACATAGGATCAAAGAGGTGCTTTGAGGAGCTACAATCTCGCAAGGCCTTAACGTTGAGGCACTAAAGCCCTTACTGTATAAAAGCACTATCCTGCGAGGTGCTGAAAACCTTTTTCTGCGATCACCTTCATGGGGAGTGCAAGGCAGCCAGCATTTTGCAGGACTGAGCTCTAGCTGACATGGGCACTAAGGGTATGTCTGCACGGGCTAGCCTCGATGTCTAACTGTAGTGCAGACACATCCTAAGGGACCCTGGGTGAATGACACCAGTGTTGCTCTCACAGCTGCCACTTGCCCAGACGGCTCACCTTTGCTGCCGGTGATGACAGGGACGTTACGTGGGCGAGAACGACAGTCAAAGATGATTGGTTTCTGTACCCAGGGGATGAGAAAGTGGGTTCCTTCTCCTACCACCACATCTTGAACACCACGGAATCGATCAAAGATAACGGCCCTGTGTCCTCCGTCAACTAGAGGAGAAAAAAGAGCAGATCACGTACTTTAACCTTCATCATTGATCGTACTTTGCACATTACCAAAACGCTTCACAGAGGGTATCAGAGACCTATCCACATTAGTTAAGCCTCTTCAACTCCCAAGGGGCTAATCAAGTATTCTTATTTTACATGGGGAAACTGAGGTACAAGTAAGTTAAGTGACTTTCCCAAAGTCAAGTCAGTCAGCAGGAAAGCAAATGATAAAACAACTTCTGGCTCCTAGTCCCCTACTTTCAATCACTAGACCACTCACCTTTCTAGGACACCACAGAAGAGAGTTTTCTAGGCAGGAGATTTGATTCTCTGTTTTGTGCACCTTGTGTTGTTAGTTACATTGTTTTAAGATACTAGCAGTTAAGAACGATAATTCTGTACACCCATTTTGCACTGGTGTGAGTGACAACACAAGGAGCAGAGCAACCAAGAATGAAGGCCAGGAAGGCTAATTAGGTTAGTTCTCCCAATCCTCAGATCTGATCTTAAGGACTATCTCAAGGCAAATTTATACTCTCATAAATATCTCAGCTTCACTAATTTTTAGTAGAGAAAGATTATTTCTGCTCCTCACCATTATAGAGAGCGGAGTTGACAACTCCCCCTGCGATGGCTAATCCCAAACCAAATTTGCCAATGTTCTCAAACAGTCTGGAAGCCATTTGTCAGTCCAACTGCAGCCTCTTTGCAGAGTCACACCTGCAAAAATCCAGTAAACCTATTAGAAAGGTACTACATAAGGAGCCTATGTTTTCCTTTTCTCTGCAGGACGGAGCAATAAATAACTCTCATTCCCACAGACAGCGTTCATCACAGCAGGAATAGCTACAACTCCAGGCCTCCTTCCCAGTCACATAGCACCTCAAGCCCAGTTGCTGGGCTCCGGTAGTAAGGGGACAACCTCCAAGACTAGCCTCTCTGTGACGCTCCCTTTCCCATCTCAGGTTCCAGGCTTCCAGAGATCAGATGCTGCAAAAGCCGCAGACTTCACTCCGCTCCATGCCCCCGCACTAGGGCAAGGCTTCCTTCCAGAGACATCCCATCACTAAGGCTCCACTGCTTTGTCCTCCCTCCCAGGACCTCCAAATCCCGCTCCCCAGCCATCCCCCCAATCATCCTCCCCCTGGCACCAGTCCCTCAAGACAGCCATCCTCTATCCTTCCCAATTCCCCCAGGACGCTCCGACCCCTCCTCCAGCCCTGCTCCCCCTCCTTCCCAACTCCCCCAGGGTCCCCAAACTGACCCTCCCCCATCTTTCTCCAGCCCAACCCCCTCAGGACCCTCCGACCCTCCTCCCCAGCCCCCATCCTCCTCCAGCCCTGCTCCCGCGCTCCTCCACAACGCAGCCCTCCCTCCCTCCCCCCACATCCTCCACCCGCTTCCCCCAGACGCAACCCCCCACCCCGCTCCCCTCCGACCCCTCTCCAGCCCTGCTCCCCAACTGCCCCTCTCCAGCCCCGCTCCCCTCGGTGCCAACTCCCCAGGGCCCCCAGCGCGCTCTCCCGCACAGGGAGGCCCCACTCCTCGCTCCGTCCCCACGGTGGGCGGGCCTCACGCGCTCCGGTTCTGACCCGGCTTCTCCTCCCTCTCCGGGTCCGCAGCTTTAGCGCTCCTCCCCCTTCCCGGCAGCGACCGGACCGGACCCCCAACTCCACTCCCTCCTGCCAGCCCTGACCTCACATGAGGAGCCACCGAACAGCGCCTGCGCAGTCCTCGCATGCGCGTCTCTCATTGGCTCCGCAGGCGCGCAATACTCTGGGATTTGTAGTTCTCCGGCAGCCTTCCTGCTCGCCCTGTCCGGCGAGGGCGAAGCTGGCTAGCTACAAGGTCCGGCAGCATCGTCCTGCCTCGCCCGCGGAGCAAATCTCTCTCTATTGGTTCGGTCTGTCCGCAGGCGCCGGCTTCTTGGGAATGTAGTCCGCGCGGGGGGGACGCGGATGCACGTGTGGGAAGAGCTGGTGGCTGAGGAGGCTCGGGTGTGGCTTGGCTCTCGTGCTGTTCGCTCCCGCCTGGGGCCGGCAGCCAGTGTGATAGGCAAAGAGCCATGCGCCAACCCACGCCACACTTCTCTGCTCAGGCAGGGATCTGCAAAAGACCCTTCCCACCCCATCCTTCCACTTCTCTGGGGGCAGGGTTCCCGAACGGCCCATGCCTGACCCTCTCTAAACGTGTCTGGGGGCAGGGTTCCCAACGCCGGCCCATGCCCTGAACCCTCTCTAAACGTGTCTGGGGGGCAGGGTTCCCCAAACGGCCCATGCCCTGAACCCTCTCTAAACGTGTCTGGGGGGCAGGGTTCCCCGAACGGCCCATGCCCTGAACCCTCTCTAAACATCTGGGGGGCAGGGGATCCCGGAACGGCCCATGCCCTGATCCGTCTCTAAACGTGTCTGGGGGGCAGGGGTTTCCCGAATGGCCCATGCCCTGAACCCTCTCTAAACGTGTCTGGGGGGCAGGGGTTCCCCGTACGGACCATGCCCTGATCCCTCTCTAAACGTGTCTGGGGGGCAGGGTTCCCCGAACGGACCATTCCCTGATCCCTCTCTAAACGTCTCGGGGGGGCAGGGGTTCCCCGAACGGCCCATGCCCTGATCCCTCTCTAAACGTCTCGGGGGGGACAGGGGTTCCCCGAACGGACCATGCCCTGATCCGTCTCTAAACGTCTCTGGGGGGCAGGGTTCCCCGAACGGCCCATGCCCTGATCCCTCTCTAAATGTCTCTGGGGGGCAGGGTTCCCCGAACGGCCCATGCCCTGATCCCTCTCTAATCGTGTCTGGGGGCCAGGGGTTCCCCGAACAGCCCATGCCCTGATCCCTCTCTAAACGTCTCTGGGCGGGCAGGGGTTCCCCGAACGGCCCATGCCCTGATCCCTCTCTAAACGTGTCTGGGGGGCAGGGGTTCCCCGAACGGCCCATGCCCTGATCCCTCTCTAAACGTGTCTGGGGGGCAGGGTTCCCCGAACGGACCATGCCCTGATCCCTCTCTAAACGTTTCGGGGGGGCAGGGGTTCCCCGAACAGACCATGCCCTGATCCCTCTCTAAACGTCTCGGGGGGGACAGGGGTTCCCCGAACGGACCATGCCCTGATCCCTCTCTAAACATCTCTGGGGGCCAGGGGTTCCCCGAATGGCCCATGCCCTGATCCCTCTCTAAACGTCTCTGGGGGGCAGGGGTTCCCCGAACGGACCATGCCCTGATCCCTCTCTAAACGTCTCTGGGGGGGCAGGGGTTCCCCGAATGGACCATGCCCTGATCCCTCTCTAAACGTCTCTGAGGGGCAGGGGTTCCCCGAAAGGACCATGCCCTGATCCCTCTCTAAACTTGTCAGCCAGATAGGGCACCTACCGTAGGGGTTCCCCAAAAGGACCATGCCCCAACCCCTCTGACCTGCCTCTAGCACAGGAGGGCCCCTACAAAGAGCCATTATATCACTACCCTAGAGCGCTTGTTCCTGTAAAGGGATCCCCAGAAAGGAATGCGCTCTGTTCCCATCAGAAAACTGTGCGGAGTCAGACTGTCACCAGAAAGGACTATGCTTCAATTCTCAACCCCTACCTGTTCAAGGTAAGGAGACTTCTTCAGGTGCAGTGCTCCAATGTCCCTCCACTCGCATGCCTTCTGCAAGGTAAGTGTGTCCCTGGGAAAGGTCATAGTCTCCATTCCTACCAAAACCTTTTGGGCAAGTCCGGGAATTCCTGTGCCCAAACCTGACTTTATTCTGTCATTTCTTATGTTGCCATGCCATGAAATGCTGAATCGTGGAAATGAAGTAGTAGAAAACTCTGTGGGTGTTAAACAAATGAGATCACAGGTCATTTGAAGCCCTACTGCTTCGTAGTGGGGGCCTTTTCATGTGTATTAGTCAGGTGTATGCCCTCCATTTGAGCCTTGGATGATCTTTGGAATTAAATACAAAAAAATCAGGGCTTTGCTCAGTTATGGTATTACATTGAAGTTTCAAAATAAACATCTCTAAATATTTTTGGTGGTGGAAATAACCAAGCATGGCTAAAGGACAGCTGCTTGAAGAGACAAAAGGTAACATGGCTGAATCTTAACCCTAACCTTTATGGTTCTTTTGAAAATCTGGCTGTGTGTGTCACATTGGGGGCTGAGCACTTTGAGAATTGGGCCCTTATTTAGGAGCCTAAATGGGACCTGAGCTCTCTAGAAAATCTGGCCTCAATTAAGGATGCTGAGCACCTGAAAATGAGAGAACTCTCCCCTACCTGATAGTTGCATAATTAGCCCTAATGCAGTAAGAGAGTCAGGGGTCACCACCATGCAGGGAGATGGTGATCTCGGAAAGGTGTCTTTTCCTAGTGGGGAGGAGAGGTGTTCACATAAGGGAGAGGAAGAAGAGTAGGGTGTTCTGTAGGAGCAAGGGTATTTTCATAGCAGGGAGTCTTGAAACCAAGAAGGTTTGCAGGCAAGTTGGGTCTGTGGGGTGCCTGGCATGTGTATCTTTAAGGACCATTATGGTATGGGATGATTGACACGGCTGATGACAGTGACGCCCGTATTGATTGACGGCAAGAGCCGCAGGCCAGTGAGCGTGGTGGTGAACGTTCCATTGTGCTTCAGGGAAGGGGCCATGTGGCAGGTGTCTTGGGAATGTTGGCAGGAGCATTGGGGGAAGGGGCTGGCGGGGGGTGCAGAGCAGTTGGTAGGGCATGTGATAGTGTGCTGGGCTCTGAGCAGCATGGTAGTGGAAGATGCCAAGGCCAGCTGGTAAAGTGGGTGACATAGATGGGTACTCCGGAGAATGCAAAGGATTAGACATGAGAGGGTGAGTTTGCAGTTCTGGAGCAGTTAGCGCAGCAAGGGTGCCCATATGGCAATGTGACTGGCATTTGGTGAACTGGCTGCTGGCAACATGCACTCTGGGGAATACTAGTAGCAGGGGCCAGAGGGTTTGAAGTCCATGTGAGCCATGTGGCCCAAAGATGCACACAGTGGAGAAGATGTAGCAGTTGGCAGAGCTGGGATGTTCTCAGATTACGGCAGCTAGCGGAGTGGCTCCGGGTGAGTATTTGGAGCCATCTATCAATCTCGAATCTTTTACCATGCTCCTCACTCTGGATTCTAGTGGGATGACTCGGGACGGTGGATTAAGCAGTGGTACTGAGCTGTGGATGTGATATTGTGTAGAGCATGTGAACATGGAGAAAACAATAATCTCTAAGAGGCCTAGTCTAGTACCAGGATTTTGGTCACAGAGGAGAAACTTGGTAGGTCTAAGCACGCAAGGTAGTCTCTGTTCCTGCTTCGCCTCTGTTCCTGCCCACCTGGGACCTTACATGGTCACTCGGATCCCTTTCTCATGCTCCGGCATATCCCCCAGTTAACTGAAGCATCAAGTCCCAGAAGCTCTGGCTAGCCACAATCACAGTAATCAGCCATTACATGTTCCTCTCCTTTCATTAAAGGAGAGAAAAAGACCTGAAATTGGCTTTTTTCCCTGCTGAATAAGCAGCATTCCTAGGAACGTGGGAAGCCGGATGCTGGGAAGAGACAGATGGGGCTTGGTGTTTGCTGACAGTGCACTGGGGAGGTCCTAAAGCTAAACCCACCTGGCTACCCTTTGAAGAAGAAACGTGGATAGTTCAGGGGGAAGATTACAGGATTGGTCTGAACCTGCTGTGTCTATAAACATTGTCTGCAGGTGAGAATTGATGTAGCCTCACAACAGCCCTCTGAAATAGAAATTAGTTCACCAGTTTTAATGATGGGGAGCCAGGCTCAGAGAAAGGTCAAGGGAATTGCTTGGGGTCACAAAGCGAGTCAATGGCAGAGCCAGGAGCAGACCCTGGAGTCCTGATTCTTAGTCTTGTACCCAAATTGGTACAGCACATTTCCTTCCACACGGTTAGAAACAGCGCCCAGGAATCCCAACTTCTGTCTTTAACCGTTAGACAGCCCTGCCTCTTTTTACAGGGGTTGTGCCTATGTGTATGCGGCAAAGCTGTGAAGCTGCAACTATGCTACTCCAGTGCTATAACGTAGACGCTTCCTACATCAATGTAGGGATTTTCCAGTTAATCCACCTCTCCGAGAAGCAGTAGTTAGATTGACGGAAGAATTCTGCCATCAACCTAGCTGTATCTACATTGGGGGTTGGGTTGACCTAACTACATCTACAGAGTGCAAAATTTTTTATAGCCCCAAGTGGCGTAGCGAAGTCGACCTCATATTTAAATGTAGACCAGGCCTATGGTACGTTCTGTCATGTTTGGGATTACAGAGATCAGGTGGCAATTTCAAGCAGGCTCAGAAAATGGCAGAAAGGCTGTTGATCACCAAGGATTTCCAGGACCCCCCGTCCAGTCAGTAAAGGGAAAGGGTGTGAGTGTGTATGTGAGACAGACAGACACAGACACACAAAAAACATTGTCAAACTTCCGAAGTTTACAAACCCCCCGTTTGCTCCAGGCTGCTTTCCTGGTGACTGCGAGCCCTACTCCTAAATAGCCACTAGGAGGAGACAGCACCCTCCTGATAAAGCCTCAGCACAGGACGCTCTCAGGAGACCTACCTTTCCCTCGGACGCTGTATCCATGAAGGAAAGAAAAGACAGATTGCATCCAGCTCAGCCTGTGGCCACTTGTCCCTGGCAAAGCCCCACCCTTTGCATCCCGGCCATGGCAGTAGCTTGTTCCAGGCACCTTCTCCTGCATGTTCTGCCTTTAACTTAATGCCACGAAGCATGGGGTCTTCATTAAGCTGCAGCCTGGTGATTTGTGAGCATGTAGATTGGATCCCGACATCCATCAGGTATCAGATACATGTAAGTGGGGGGAGCAGGGGACGGAGCACTTAATGGCTGGGTGTCCTCGCTTCGGGGGCCCCGCCTGATTTATGAGTTCCTAAATAAATCATGTTTATTGTAGCTGATCCAATGGGCTCTTCATCTCTGTCTTACGTTTAACCTGAAACACCAGTCAGCCATCGCGGCAGGTCTGTGAGCGTCCTCCTTTCAAGTTTGGGTCCCTCCTGATGGCACCTGGAGAGAAGATAATTCTAAATAATAACCTTCCTCCCCCCATCCTTCCATAGCACTTAGCTGTGGAAGGTCCCAGGGTGGTTTGCAAATGTGGAGGAGTGAAGCTTCATGACCCCCCCCACCTCGCGAGATGGGTTTGTATGGTTACCTATGTATTATAGATGGGGAAACTGAGGCACAGCGTGGGGAAGGGGTTTTCTAACGCTCATCCAGCAAGGCGGGAAGAGAAGAATGAGACCGGGAAAGGGCACTTTGGAAGTCTGCAGCGTTTTAGTTAAGATCAAAATTTGCTAGCTTGGAAGAAGTTTCCAACAGAGGAAGGGTTGGTCAGCTGCAGTGGGAAGAATTTGCGAGAGCTGCTGCCACCCAGAGTGACTGAAGCCGAGCAGTCATCCTCCTCCATCCAGTCCTGACCACAGGAGATGCTCCGAGCTGCCAGGCCTCCATCAAACCCAGCTCACTGCCACTGTCCACCCCCAACCTCAGCGCTCTGTGTGGCCTGGTGTTCTCTTCCCACTCCGCTAAGAAAATCAAGCAAGTCTCTGCAGAGAGATGGGAGACTAGAGGCTGCTGTCGCCTTCAAACAGCACCTTTGTGCTTCTCGCCTGGTCGTAACTGGCAGGGAAGGCCTGGGCTCCTGGCAGACAGTGGCACCACTGCCCTGCAACAATCTGCTGCAGAAAACCAGGGACCTCCCTCACCAGCCTCCTGTCTCGAACCTCTCACTCCCAAGCAAGCTGGACGTGAACCAGCTCAAGCAACGCCTGGCCTCTGGGGATACTCTAGAACAGGCTAGAGCAAGCACTCATGATCTGGGTCCTAGTACCCTGCTAAGGGGATGTGTCCAAGCCCAGGTCCTGCTGAGACTTAGGTCCAAGCCTTGTCACTTTGCAGTGTGGACACAGCTCAAGCTGCAGACTCGAGTCAGAAGGTCTGCGTGGTGCTGTGTGGGCACATCAGCGCAGCAGTGAGACCCGGCTCCAGGAATTGCAAACCAGGGTTTACAATACAATGTAGATGCTCTAGTGCAGGTTTGGAAACACTGAGTCCAGAAGCCCGGATCCCGCAGACCAGGGCATAGTGTGCTGCTGACCTTGCTGCCTCAGGTCCCATCTCTGCACTGGGGATAATAGCACTGTCCCGCCCCCGAAGGGCTGTGAGGAGAAATCCGTTGAAGATTGCAAGGCACTTTGATCCTATAGGAATCGAAATCCTTCCAGAGCCATCAAACATTGTCCAGGGCACAAACAAGGCTCCCCCATCCCTGTCGATCAGGGGTTGCTCTGTGCATGCCCTCGCTGCTGTTAAGTCCCATACGTTTTTCCCCTTCCACGGAGGGATTCTTTTAGTCGGCCTCTTGGGAGCGTCCCTCTGACTTCCCAATGGCACAGCTGCCATGGCAGCTGTTCTGGCTTCGTTCTCAGCACGTGTTCCAGGTCTCCCCGGTTTCTTTTCTGGATAACATCGGAAATAAGAAGTTGTTGGACTCTCCTTCAAAGAGCTTCCAACCTAAATAGACCAGGCAGACAAAGAGCGGGAGGGGAAACAGGCGCTGTGAGGATACATGATCTGCTCAAGGTCATGCAGCAGGGTTAAGATTAGAACTCGGGTCTCCTGGCTCCCAATCCACTTAGATCACACTTATACACAGCTGCCTTGCCACTACTGCATTGCTTACATTGTGCATTGTTTGCCAAAGGTGCTCCAAAGTGCTTTAGTATCTTTCACAAGTTCATAGAGGAGTCGCCTCTGCGACCTCTGAAATGCAGCTACTTCTAGGGTGGAACGTGGCAACGCGCAGCTGGAGGCAACCATGTGGGCATTGGGTTAGCACAAAATTAGTCGGGTCACAGCCCTGCCTCTGCTAAGCGCAGGAAGCAGATCATCTTAGGTGAAGGGGGATTGAATCTTCGGTGACACGTGCCCTGGAGCCAAAAGGAGAATTGAATCCGGTATCATTTCAAGTGGATTAGAAGATAGTAATTACATCGGAGAAAGGGTCAGGGAGAATTTGAATTGGCATATGCATCTCAATCAACACGTGTGTAGCCCGGGGAAACAGGCTGCAGATAGACACACAAATATGCTACGTGTCTGATGGGAAGTTTCATGCTCCATAAAGTAGAGGAAAATGGGGAAACTTAAGGTGACGCTTATGGAGAAATTCCATATCCTCAGAGACAAGGCAGTTGGGAGACTTCTCTTGTATTTCGATTGGCCAAGGTTGTCTTATCACTGCCCTGTGGGTTGGGGAAGAACCTAGAATGTGGTTCTTTCCTAAATTAATGGGGATTTTTAGGGGGATTAAAAGGTGGTTGGTTCGGTTCTGATTTGCCTGCAGCCAACACTGGGTCAGGAGATTCCTGGTTGGCAGGATACCCTATGCATTGAAATCTTTAACACAAAAATACCCCTCTGTGCGTGCACCGAGGATTCCCCCAGTGGGGGGAAGAGGGTCGTCACTCCTTGGGTGATGTCGGTCAGCTTCTTTGCCACCTCCCTTCCTAGCTGCAGCTGCAAGGGGTGTGGCTGGGCTGAAGGGTTCATGGCCAGGATGTTCCTGTGCTCTAGTGATCCCAGGCTGTTGGAGTGGACCCATGGGGTCACAGCAGCTGGTGAAATAAAGAAGCCCTGAGCCTGCTGGAATTGACTCTGGGGGCTGAACTGGACGCCTGTGGTGTGCAATGATCACTCAGTTCTTTTGGGACTTGAAGGGATCTGCTTTCTACTGTGTCTGGTTCCAACCGGCTCTACGCAACGGGAGTGTCACCATGCCCCACCCACACTGTCTGTTTGGGAAGCTCAGCCCTTAGAGGCACAGTCCCCAGTACCACAAAGGGCAACATTGTGCCCGCTCCTTCATCAGTTGCATGAGCATTAGCCCTCTGTAACCCACTGAATGCTGGGAGCGGTGGCCTGCTGGAGCTTGGTGAGCCTGCCACAGCCTTGGCTAAGAGATGTGTCTTTTAGCTCATGTAGGAGCAGCTCATGCATTTAGCTCCAGAGGTCCCAGCTTTGATCCCTGCTGCAGACGCCTCTGTGGGGGTTGGCGTTACACCCCACCCATTTGCGTGGACCCCTTCTGCAGTGCCAGTGGGGCATTCAGCCTTCACGCGCATCCTTGGTCTCTTTGCTGAGATTGCCAGCCAGGATCTGATTAGTGCCAAAGGCAGAGGTGATGTCTGTGAGGTGGTTTCCTCCCCTCCCGGGAACTGGACTGAGGCCAGTCTTAGACTCCTAGTGCCGCAAGTGAAAACGCAAGGTGCCAAAAATGCAATTTGCTGTTCATAAAGTGAGTCCCTCACCTGGAATCTAGATTCTTCCCTAGTTTTTGCCTGGAGTTTTGCAGAGCCGAGCTACTCGGCACCATTTCACATAGAGATTCCCAGTGGCGATCGCCTCTAAACTCCTAGGTTAGCCTGCTCATTCTTCCAAGCTGTCTGCGGGAAGGAGAGGGGAAGAGGAAGCCCTTAGTCACGTCAGCACATCGTGGGTCACGCAGCCAGTGTAAGGCTCAGGTATGTTTGAGACTTAGGCAGAGTCTGACGCTTGCAGCTGTTCTGTGCTGCAGCTCCACCAGCTCCAGCTGTGATCTTATTGGATTTCGCATCCTACGTAGGGGTGGGAGAGGTCAGTATTTGGGTAGGAGTTGGGTGTTGGGCTGATGCTGATGACTCAATAACAGGTGATCTTCCTTCTGAGTCACACGTAACCAATGCCCCAGCCCGGGGTCAGGGGCCCTGCGCCACTGCAGAGATGGGGTAAATCTGAGGTTCTGATTCTTGAACGCAGTGACGCTATTTGTGAGGGACATGGTGTCAATGCCCAGGCCCTCCCCAAATTCCACTTTCTGCCTGAGTTTCCCCTCCAGTTTCAGATCCAGCTGGTATTCTCCTCTGCTTCCTGTCCTAAAGTAGTTGTGCGAGGTTGCTGAGCCCCACCCCTGAAGTGGCTGCATTGCAGTGCCGGGTGAAGTGACTAGACATAGATATTATCGTAGCCAGATGGTCCATCCTGCCTCCAGTGAAGTCACCTGGTGTTTTGCCTTTGACTTCCACAGTAGCGGGGTGGGTCCCTGACGTTCTCAGCATGGCACTAGTTAGGTTCAGGATTTGAGATTCTCCAGGTGTGACCTGGTGCCATTGTTCTGTGTTTGTACAGCCCCTAGCATGATGAGGTCCTGGGACATCTAATAAATACTAAGGATTTTGTTGCCCCTGGAGCTTTAGAGCAGGAGGTAGGCTGGAGAGAGCCAGGAAGACAGACAAGTCTAATTCACTCAAAGGTCCTTTTACTCCATCCTGGCACTGGGAAGGGGCCTTCCAGTGGACATCGATGAGAATCAGACCCACAATGGACTGGGCTTCTTAGAGTGAGATCCCGGCTTCCTGGAGTTGATGAATAAAAACATTTCACTGCAACATGCCTCCTGGGGAGCACTGTGTCAGGGTCCCATCAATACCCTTCCCATCCCCAAGAATCTAGCTACCGGGACCATCCCCACTGCATGGCCACCCTCCCATGGGCGACCCACCCACCCCCTACTGGCTTGCATTGCAAACCTCCCAGCATGCTCCAGCAGGAGCACCGGTGTTCCCTGAGCTTCCTGATCGAGCTGCTGGTGTTGGCTTCTTCCTGCCCCGGCAGGCGCTGGAGTGCGGGCTCAAGGGGGACCCGCGGCTGTGGGTGAAAGCCGGCCTTGTGGGCTCTTTTGTGTGCTGTGACCTTCTCCTGCTTTGTGTCCCCGAACAAAAGCGCTTTAGTAGCTGCCGCGGTGACTGGAGACCGGGCAGAGGGGGAGTTAAACAGAGCCGAGCGGAGAACGGGGTGAATGAACGTGGCCAGAGGGCTGGAAAAAATAGACTCCTGCCTTCAGGGCACAGTAATTACTCATCAAAGGCGAGCAGGGAGCTCCTTTGTGCGCTGGGAACTCTCCCTGCCTCCCCCCCGTGCAACGAGGAGCGGCCGCTGCCGTCCACAAAAATAGCGACGCACAGAACGGGGCCCGTGGCCTGAGGTTTGGATATGCCCATGTCCCCATCGTGCACAAAGTGCCAAGGCCGCTGAGCTGAACGGGCTGAGTTTGTGGGGGGGTTGGGGGGTGTAACCGCTCTGGCTCTGTGCATATTCATGTCCGTGCAGGCCAGGGGTCGGCAACCTTTCCGAAGCGGTGTGCCGAGTCTTTATTTATTCACTATGGTTTAAGGTTTCGCGTGCCAGTAATACATTTTAATGTTTTTTAAAAGGTCTCTCTCTATAAGTCTATATATTGTAAAACTAAACTATTGTTGTATTGTAAAGTAAACAGTGTTTTCAAAATGTTTAAGAAGCTTCATTTAAAATGAAATTAAAATGTTGAGCTTATGCCGCTGGCCTGCTCAGCCCGCTGCTGGTCCAGTGTTCTGTTCACCTAGGCTGGCAGCGGGCTGAGCGGGGCCTGCGGCCGGGACCCCGGCTGGCAAAGGTCCTGCAGCCAGAACCCCAGACTGGCAGCAGACTGTGCGGGGCCGGCGGCCAGGACCCCAGACCGGCAGTGGGCTGAGCAGCTCAGCCCGCTGTCACTCAGGGGTTTCATCCGGCGGCTCCTGTCACCCAGGATCCCGGCTGCCGGATCTGCTCAGCCTGCTGCCGGTTTGGGGTCCCGGCCCTGCCCACATACAGTGGGTACCTACCTTCTCCTTGGTTCTGGCCCATTCTCTTCCTCTCTCTGCACTGAGCTGAGGGTGGGAGTGCCCCAAGCACAGGGCTTGGGGTGAAGGAGCAGGCTGGGGGTTGGGGTGTAGGGTCAGGCCAGGAGCTAGAATGAGGGAGGGGGCTCAGGGTTGGGGCAGG
>NC_133789.1:6981647-7185652 GCF_003597395.2 Chelonoidis abingdonii
CACATTTACTCATGCTTTCTTCCCAGGTGATTTAGCCCAACAGCTACCAACTTGTTTAAACATGTTGCAAATGGTGCCCTCAGCTGTATCTACCAGTCCCCCCACCTCCCCTTCCTTCAGCTATGTTTGCTTTAAGCCTGCAGTGGAATGAGGCTTCTCAAACCCTCGTCACACAGCTGAGAAAGAAACTCCAGCACAACACAGGATCCTGAAGATTCCCCCATGGAGATGTCTTGCTTTCTGGTAGGATGCCCAGAAGAGATGACATGTCCAGCTTCTGACACTGTGTAGAAAGTAGGGGAGGTCCCCAGACTAGAAGAGGGAGACTTCGCAGTGGAAGGGTGCAATTTACATCTTAGCGTAAGACCCAGAAACAGAGAAATAGGAGTCACTTACATGCTTGGCTATAAACAGTCCTGGTCTCCAAGCTGGGAGGGGGCTGCCCAGATTGGGAGAGGGCTCTTACATGCTCTGGTGCAAGATCCAGGCAGAGCAGCTCCCCAGTGCTGGGGCAGAAGAGGCACTAGGCAGGGGTCACTCACATGCTCTCCTAGCATGGGGCTGGGAGGGGCTGTCACTGATGACGTGTGGAGCTGTACATCCTCCCCCGGTAGCTCCAGGCTAGGGAAAACGAACCCTTTCCCACCCTCAGGCCTGGCATGGGGGAGCTCTGCACATGCCCACAAATGAAACACAAACGCGCCCACACACCAGTGTAATCTACAAATATAGGTCACTGCAGGACCCAGACAGGTGCTCACCAGTGTCTGCACTGGGGAGGGCGGGGAAATCACGGTTTCTCTGGCAGGAGCCGAGGTGGGGGTGCGGGGAGGAAAGGGGGTCACTTGTGATCTCTCTTGCAGAAGCTGGGGCGGGCGGGAGGGTGTCGAGGTCTCTCCGGGAGGAGAGGTGGGTGGGGGAGTGTCACTCACATGCTCTCCTGCAGGAGCCGGACGGGAGGTGCCGGGGGGAGGGGGTCACTCACATGCTCTCCTGCAGGAGCCGGGGGTCCGGGGGAGGTCCCCTGTTGCTGGGAGCGGCACGGGGGGGTGGTCACTCACCATCTCTCTGCAGGAGCTGGGGGGGGGTGTCACTCACATGCAGGAGCCGGGCCGGTGGCGGGGGGTATTCACAGACTGCTCCTGCAGGAGCCAGGGCAGCGGGGGGGGGGTCCCAGGGGGTCATTCATGCTCTCCTGCAGGAGCATGGGCGGGCGGGGGGGGGTCCGGGGAGGGGGGTCACTACAGCAGGAGCCGGGCAGGCGGCGGGGGACCCCGGGGGGGGTCACCATGCAGGGAGCCGGGTGGGGGGTCCCGAGGGGGGGGTCACTCACATGCTCTCCTGCAGGACCGGGCGGGGGAGTCCCGGGGGGGTCACTCACAAAGCTTTTCCTGCAGGAGCCGGGCGGGGGGGGGGGCCGGGGGGCACTCACATCTCTCATGCAGAGCCAGCGGGGAGGTCCGGGGGGGGGTCACTCACCATGCTCTCCTGAGAGCCGGGCGGGGAGGTCCTGGGCTGGGGGGTGCATCACATGCTCTCACGCAGGAGCCGGGTCGGGGGGGTCCAGGCGGGGGGTCACTCATATGCTCCCCTCAGAGCCGGCGGGGGGTCCGCGGGGTCACTCACATGCTCTCTGCAGGTACGCCGGCGCGGGGTCCGGGGGGGGTCACTAACATAGCTCTCCTAGCAGGGGCCGGGCGGCGGGGGGTCCTGGGGGTTCCGGGGGAGGTCACTCACACGCTCTCCCTGCAGGAGCCGGGCAAGGGGTCCCTGGGGGGTCATCACAACCTATCGCTGCAGGAGCGGCAGGGGGTCCGGGGGGTCACTCACTGCTCTCCTGCAGGAGCCGGCATGGTGGGTCACTCACTGCTCTCCGCAGGAGCGGGGCGGGGGGGTCCCGGGCGGAGTCACTCACATGCCTACTCCCTGCAGGGGCCTCGGGCGGGGGGTCCGGGGGTCACTCACAGCTCTCCTGCAGGAGCCGGGGGGAGGGTCCCCGTGGGGGGGTCACTGTCACATGCTTCTCCATGCGGAGCCGGGCGGGGGTCCACGGGCGGGGTTTGTCCGGGGGGGTCACTCACATGCCTCCTGCAGGAAGCCCCGGCCGGGGGGTCCCTGGGGGTGTCCGGGGGGTCACTCAACATCTCTGCTCTGCAGGAGCGACAGGGGGGTCCCTGGGGGTCATCACATGCTCTCCTGCAGGAGCGGGCGGGAGTCCGGGGGGGTACTCACATGCTTCCTGCAGCGAGCGGCGGGGGGGTCCCGGTGGGGGTCACCTCACATGCATCTCCTGCAGGGCGCGTGGGCGGGGGTCCTGGGGGGGTCCCGGGGGGTCAACTCCACATGCTCTCCTGCAGGAGCCGGGCGGGGGTCCGGCGGGGGTCGCTCACATGCTCTCCTGCAGGGCCGGTGGGGCCGGGGGGTCGTAACATGCTCTCTGCAGGATGCGGGCGGGGGGTTCCTGGGGAGGCGGGTCCCGAGGGGTCACTCCACATGCTCTCCCATGCAGGGCGGGGGACGGGGTCCCGGGGGGTCATCTCACTATGCTCTCCTGCAAGGGCCGGGGCGGGGTCCGGGGGGTTCACTCACATGCTCTCACTGCAGGGCCGGGCCGGGGGGATCGCCGTGGGGGGGTCACTCACAAGCTCTCCTGCAGGGGCCGGCGGGTCACTCACATGCCTCCTGCAGGGCCGGGCGGGGGGGTCCTGGTGGGGTCCCGGGCGGGTCACTCACATGCTCTCCTGCAGGGGCCGCGGCGGGGGGGGTCCCGGGGGGGGTACTTCACATGCTTCTCCTGCAGGATGCCGGGCGGGGGGGTCCCTGGGGGGTCCGGGGGGGTCACTCACATGCTCCTCAGGCCGCGGGGTTGGCGAGCTCATGCGCCGGGGGCGGGGTCCCTGGGGGGTCACTCACATGCTCTTGCCTACAGGGGCCGAGGCGTGGGGGTCCCGGGGGGTCACTCACATGCTCTCCCTAGACGAGGCAGGAGGCGTCCGGGGGTCCCGGGGGGGTCACTTCACATGCTACTCCTGAGGGCCGAGGGCGGGGGGGTCCGAGGGGGCGGGTCACTCACATGCTCTCCTGCAGGGCCGCGGCCGGGGGGTCCCGGGGGTCACTTCACATGCTCTCCTGCAGGGGCCGGGCCGGGGGGTCCCGGGGGAGTCACTCACAAATGCTCTCACTGCAGGGGCCCGGGCGGGGGGTCCCCGGGGGGGGGTACTCACATGCTCTCTCGCAGGGCCGGCGGAGGGGGTCCCGGGGGGTCACTCACATGGCCCTCCTGACCAGGGCCGGGCGGGGGGTCCCTGGGGGGTTCGTTCTCGCCGGGGGGTCACTACTATAGTGCTCTCCTGCAGGGCGCCTGGGCGGCTTGGGGGTCCCCGGGGGGGTCACATCACATGCTCTCACGCAGGGACCGGCGGGGGGGTCCCCGGGGGGGTCACTTCACATGCTCCTCCTGCAGGGCCGCGGGGGTCCCCGGGGGGGTCACTCACATGCCTCTCCTGCAAGGAGCCGGGCGGGGGGGTCCCTGGGGTCCCGGGGGGTCCACGCACATGCCTCTCCTGCAGGGGCGGGCGGTGGTCCGGGGGGGGTCAACTCACATGTCTCCTGCAGGGGGCCGGGCGGGGGGTCCTGGGGGGGGCCCGGGGGTTCCACTTCACAGCTCTCCTGCAAGGGGCGGGGCGGGGGTCCCGGGGGGGTCAACTCACATCTCTCCCTGCAGATGCCGGACAGGGGGGTTCCCTGGGGGTGTCACTCACATGCTCTCCTAGCAGGGGCGCCGGGCGGGGGGGTCCCGGGGGGTCAACTCACATCTCTCCTGACAGGGGCCGGGCGGGGGGGTCCCTGGGGGGTTTACCGGGGGGGTCACATCAACATGCTCTCTAACTGCAGGGGCCGGGCGGGGGCCCGGGGGGGTCACTACATGCTCTCCTGCAGGAGCCGGGGCGGGGGGGTCCTGGGGGGGGTCCGAGGGGGTCATCACATGCTCTCTGCAGGGCCGGCGGGGGGGTCCGGGGGTCACTCACATGCTCTCATGCTGCAGGGCCGGGCGGGGGGTCCCGCGGGGGTCAACTCACATGCATCTCACATGCAGGGGCCGGGCGTGGGGGGTCCGGGGGGGATCACTCCAATGCTCTCCTGCAGGGCCGGGAGGGGGGGTCCCGGGGGGTCACTCACATCTTCCTAGCCAGGGGCCGGGCGGGGGGTCCCCTGGGGGGGTCCGGGGGGTCCACTCACATGTCTTTCTGCAGGCCGGGCGGGGGGGTCCCGGGGGTCACTCAAATGTCTCCTGCAGGAGCCGGGGCGGGGGTCCCGGGGCGGGGTCACAACATGCTTCCTGCAGGGGCCGGGCGGGGGGTCCCCGGGGGTCACTCACATAGCTCTCTGAGGAGCCGGGGCGGGGGGGTCCCTGGGGGTCCCGTAGGGGTCCTCACATGCTCTCCTGCAAGGGGCCGGGCGGGGGGTCCGCGGGGGTCACATCACATGCTCCTCCTGCAGGAGCGGGAGGGGGTCCCCTGGGGGGGTCCGGGGGGTCACTCACATGCTCTACTGCAAGGATCCTAGTAGAAAGTAGCAGACGAAGACGCCCAGGAAGCAGACGGGCAGCCGGAGCCGCTCGGCAGCAGGGGGCCGCCCCCGACTCCGCCCCCATGGCTGCGGCGCTGGGCCCGCTCAGGGCCAAAGGCGGCACGTCCAGAGCGCACTTTCGCGGAGCGGAGCCGGCAGCAGCGGCGACGCAGGGGACTTCATAAAAGCGACTCGAGACAGCCGCACCCGAGCCCCGCCGGCTCCAAGGTGGGGCTTGCCCTCGCGCTGCCGGACCCGGCGAGGCAGGAAGAGCGGGAAGTGGAGGGGCAGCGGCCCCGCCTGCCGGGCGAGAGGGAACACTGCTGCCGCACAGAGGGTTAATTCGCCGCCGCCGCCGCCTTGTTCCCCGCAGCCGAGCCCCAACAAAGCAGCTTTTCGATCAGGCAGCGCGTACGTTCGCCAAAGCCTGGGGATCCCTTCTCATAGCTCCGGCGCTCCGGCAGTGACGTGCTCCAATGTGGACAGCGCGGATTGGCCCCGTGGCTTGCGAAGGCGGAACCAGGAGCGCGGTTCTAGCGCGTCCTAAAGTGTCAAGCTCGAATACACAAGGGCTGCCGGGAAGCATTGTGACCCGCCCAGGGCGCATGCGCCGCAGCAGCTTGCTATCGGAGAGGCTGCGGGGAAGCCCTCAGCGTTGGGAGCCTGTAAAGGGGGCGGGGACGGAGGCAGGAAGGGTGGTAGAAACAAGAGAGAAGAGGCGGCCGGGGTTGAATAGGGCGAGGGAGGGAAGAGGCAGTGGGGGGGTTGTAAGAAGGGGGGAGGGGCAGGTGGAAGGGAAGAGGCAGGCGGGGGGGTGGCCGGTAGGAAGTGGAAGGAGGCAAGGGCGGGGGGGGTGGTAGAAGGAGGGGAGGGAGGAAGAGGCAGGCGGGGGTGGATGGTGGTAGAAGAACGGGGATGGGACGAAGAGCAGCAGGGGAGGTCGGTAGAAGGGGGGGGAGGGAGGAAGATGCAGGTGGGGGGTGGTAGAAAGAGGGGAGGGTGGCCAGTAGGAGCAGGGAAGGGAAGAGGCAGGCAGGGGGAGTCAGTAGAAGAGGGGGAGGGACAAAGAGGCAGGTAGGGGAGCATATAGAAGTCTCTGTATCGGCACAATCCAGTTTTATTGCATTGGCCAGTCACCTCTGTACTACCTGTCAGGGGTGGGGGGGTTAGTGGTATAACCATGTGCTCTGACCCCCACCCCGCACGTGCAGGGATCACCTCTTTTTTTCCAGAAGCACCAGCTCTCACAGCCACCGTATGCACTTTGGACTGTGACTTCAGGTGGCCCGGTGAGGGATTGAAGCACTAGCCCCCTGTTTACAGCTGGGGAGCTGAGGGGCTAGTACAGGACCCTGCAGCCCGTGTCCTCAACAACTTGGCCTCTGCCCCCTGCAGTAGTTTCTCCACAGAATATCAAGTCACGTTCAAGCACCACCAGGAACTAAGCCCACCTCATCTAAAGCTGCAGGCTGAGGCCTATGGTCAGCAGCTCCAGGGAACTTTTTCAGCCTGAAGGGGAAGCTCATGGATGTAGAAAACAGGAGCTTTCACAGCAGCTGCTCTGAGGCTGTAGAGTGAACTGCCTGAGGAAGGAGGGACTTTCCTAACCCTCCCCATCTTCCATGCCAACTGCCAGGTGCACTTCTACAGGCTGCCATCTCTACTACAGCCAGAGCACAGAGACCATTTAGAAAAAACTCCAAACAAAGTCCTTGACTGCACACAGTCCTCCCCTGGTGATAAAAACCAGTGCAGAATAAACTAACCTGCCTAACTCCCACAGTAAGTCTCACTGAGATAGGACCTGAACCCAGGTCACTTGCAGTTCAGTCCACTACCCAGTTCTTGTCTTGCTAGGGTCAGAACCTACTTTGGCCTGTTCCAAAAGCAGAGGCTGCTGGCACTAAAGGCAAATCAGCATTAGCTATATAAGTAGTAAGCAGTCTAGTCCAGTACATCTAGAATTGGTACATATTAGCCTATTCATGTATAGTGTCAAGTCTTGGCCAGAAAGCAAACAAGCAGGCAAATCCTAACACTAGGCTTTAAACCCCTACACAACTGAAGACATATGAAGTGGAAGGGATTTCCTGCTTACATAATCTCCATTTTAGGGTCACAAAACAGGCATAAGGCAGCCCTAGGACACTGCCCTCATAAGGGAGAGCCTGGGCAGGCACAGGGCCTGTTCTACACCCCCTGAAAGAGACACTGCTGTTGTAGGAGGCCTGGTCACAGGAGAGGGTTCTCATGACAGCAGTTCCCCTACAGTGCAGAGGGGCTATTGCAGGCAGGGTGCAAGTGGGATCAGCTCTGACAGTTCCCTTGACCTTCAGCGAGGTGTACATCCTCCCCTGGCAGCTCCAGGCTAGGGAAAGCACAGCCACCTTCCCCACCCTCACATAGGGCTCAGCACATGCTGGCAGATGAATCACCCTTTCTCCCCGCCCCCCAGGTAATTTACAAATACAATTACACTACACTGCAGGTTCTCATTCCTCTTGTTTTTAAAAAAGAGTGTCTGCTGGTTTTCAATTAACACACACCAGCCCAAGGAATGTTCTCTTCCCTCCCTGCCACCTCTCCCCTTTATAAAAGAAAAACCAGCTCCAACAGGCACTTTTCCACAGCTCTTCCTTCTGCGTGGGGATTGGTGTAAGGACCACATCCTGCACTTAGCAGCATGAGATGTTCCATTTGCTTTTCTTCAAACTAAATCCAGAGGTTTGGGAAATACCAGTGTAGAATGTCTGTGCACCTGCAGAAAGCAGGATGGGGTTGGGGTTGTTCAGCAGAACTTCACCTTGAAGACAGACTTTTAGAAATCATTTCAGTGTTAAGATTGATTAGCATTTTCCCAGCTTGCACAAACTACTTGGTTTACTGCAATTACTCTTTAGAAACTCTGATGCCGTTGTTACTGTCTAGCAAGAATGGTTACCTCCTGCTGGGCTGACCCCCCACATCTGCAAAACTCTTTATTTTTAAACACAGAGCCTGCCGCTGAGAACAGGTTTGACTTCCCCACTAGGTCCACCTTAGTGGGAGTGCGGAAGTAACATTGGCCGTAGCTGACATGTACAGGGTTTGTACGCTGATGTCAGTGTGGTCATGTTGTTTAAAGAGGCACAAGACTTCCCCAAATTTAGAAGCATCAGAAGTGGCTCCATGAAGTGGAATCCCAATAAAAAACGCTGATATTTAAACATTCCTGTCTGCAATCCAAACAGAGCAGCACGGTGCTACAATACAAGAACCAGTGAGTCCAACTGACCTGGATATTGGGATGATTTAAGATGGTTAGGGAAAGAAGAACAGGGGGAGGTATATTTATTAGAACTTAACTTTTAACAGTGATACAGAAACTGCTTTGTGATTCTAGAACCCAACTCCATCCCGCAAATTTATGACAGGGCTTTTAGCTACCAGACCCACCTCCCTAATATTAAAGATCATTGTGGAGGAACACTGAGGGATCAACTATACTGGTGGGGTTCTGGAGAAGAAAAATATATGGAGGCAGTGAATGCTTTTTAAATGCTGGTAGTGCCTGCCTACAATATATAAGCCCCTCCCTAAATGATCTCTGCTAAATTTACTCATATAACTGCCAATTATCTGGACGATCTTGTCCACTCAGTTCCAAAAGTCCAGCTTCTGGGATACGTAAGGGCTCTTTATTCACAATCTAATTAAATGTAGTATCTTCATATTGTCCATAGACTGGCAACAAAAACAGAAGTTCTTTAGGAACTCCTCCAGGGTAGACAAGAGGTGAAATATTGCTGACGGAAGTATTTTTCCTCTGGTTATCCAAACTTGCCGTTACTTATCCAGGCAAAATGTGCTAGCACTCATCTACATACAGCTCGCTATCATTCAGGATCTTAACCCAATTCAGTTAGGTTATCTTCTGCTTTCTGTGTGCACAAATCCAAACATTTTACCATCATCAACAGGACAATCCAGAGCCCTCAGAAAGCTTTGAGCATTTTTGTACAGAACTTGCACACCATGTATCCAGTCCTAACTATGGGTACAGGAGGAAGGATGATCAGTCTAGGTGGCTGTGGAGTTTATGACTGAGCAGCATATTGCAGGAACCAGGCCAACTCTAGCTAGAACTAAATACAAGGCTCCTTGGTTTACAGTGCTGGCTTCCCCTGTCTGTAGTCATTTATTCCTCACTGCTTCTGTCTCCTTTCAGTAGGGATTCTTTATTCAAATAATCCCAGCCTTGACTGGAATGCAGACTGCTGAAAGGAGTACTCCAGCAGGGCACTACTATCAAGATTTAATTGCACACCAGAGGAGAGGAGTGAAGTATGTCATTCAGTCTGCAGGCAGGGGGTGCAGAGAAATGAATGCACTAGCAATTTATGAGAAGCCTAGTGTTTCATCAGGCAGCCAGTTTTCCATCTTGCTTCCCTGAATCATACAGCAAGCTTGTAATCCATGCATAGCACACACTAGGAGCCATGACATGTCTCTCAAACCACAGCACTGAGTGATGGAGGTTGCCATGCTCTGAACAGGCCCCACTGACTATTACCCACTCCATTTGGAGTTAAAGGATGGATTGACAGATTAACAGCAAAGAAAGCTATTCCTGGGGCAGCACCTGTACAGTTGTGTTTTCTGGTGTCTACTTGCTATTTCTCTTCACACAGTTTGGGCTGGTTGACCACCTTTTCCCCCCAGAGTCTGCAGTATGGCAGGTGTAGGTCAGAGATTGTGGTGTTGGCAGAGCTGCAGATGGAGTGACTTGCAGTGTCAGGAAGAGGTCATTTGAATTAACATTTATAAGCAAGCAAAAATAAGTGTTTAAGGCTACTTGGCATGTTAGTTTAAAGACTCTTCCCCATCTCTCCCTGCCAAAACCACTCAAACTCATGACTGAGGTTTCATCAGAAGGTGGCAACAGCTGAAAAGTTGGGAGCAGTTTGGAACTCTTGGTAGCAGAGCGTTCCCCCACTGCAATATTAAATTCTGATTCAAGAAGAGCTGGATAGAGGGACTCAAGATTTCAAAAAAAAATAAAAAAAATAAAAATAAAAAAATGCAGTACCTTGTTCACTGCACCTTCCTCTAATAAATCTGACTTATGTTCTCCAAGCTGAGGTCCGCAGCTTTCCCCTGCTCTGGGTACATGGTTACCTGGCCTAGTGAGGTTCATCTCACATTTTCAATAAGCCTTTGCTACTAACAGCTGCAGAGCTCTCCCAGGGCAGCACTGAAATGCCATGACCATGCAGTAGGATGAAGCAGAGTTTATGTATGTAGGCGTTTTCCTCCAAACCGGCTGCATTTCCTCTCCACAGCCTAATTTAGAAGCTGTATTCATACTGCTAAGATGAGCACACATCTTCAGTACATTACAGACAAGCAATTTTAACATTAGCTGCTATTTAGCATTACTGGCAAGAGTTTCGAAAGTCAGTCCTAAGCCTAAAAACAGTACAAGGACCACCTGAGGTGTAGCACACTAGCAAGTCTCTTGCCTAGCATATGCTCTGCAGTGGAGCTACAGCATGTTTAGTGGATAGTGGTAAATAGTATTGAACCACTCCCTTTGCTGTGCACCAGCAACGGGCTGGGAAGCCCACGTTCTGAGACAAAGGTAATGTATCAACAGATAGGAGGCCACTGCAGCAGAAAATGCAGTCGATCTGGCCTGTCATTTCAGCATCCGTTGATTAAACTATGCAGAAATTCCAGTTTAGACTAAATACACTCAAACCCCAAAGAAAGAGAAAAGGAGCTTTGGATACGTGGAATAATTACTTTTTTTTTTTTTTTTTTTTTACTGGCAACACCAATATCTGCAAAAAACTCTGAACATAAGACAAAAACTCCAAGGCTAACATTCCTCCTTTAAGCTTTGCAATACATACATAAAATACAAACGTCAAACAGCTGCAAAAATAGTGTCTTTGGAAGAAAATAGAGTTTCTACATCAGATACAAGAAAATAGGCTTCTTCAATACAACCCAGAGCCTTAGCAACAGAACACAAATCAAATACTTTCATTTTCAAGAGGCATTACAATCAGAATTCCCCATGTTATAGTTTCACCTTATAAGGCTTTGTGCTGGGATAAGCATCACTGGGTCTAATAGGATCTCAGACTTCAGCCCAGGTAGGATGATCTTACGTCTGTGCATAAAGTTTTTCTGCAGTGAGACAAAATGGTTCTGATCCCCAACTCCACCCCTGCACATTGCAAACAATACCAGAGCCAGTCAGGCTGTCCACAGCATCCGGTTGGAAAGCAGCATGTAACATCTCTACTAGCAGCAACCTTCATAAATTTCATGGAAACCTTTTGTATGCTGCTCAGCCTTGGATTTCCATCTTCTTCCCCTGAAAAAAGGCTGTTGTGGGGGTCTGAGAGGCCCTCCGCTACCTACCAAGCCATGCAGACAGCTCCACAGCAGCACATCTCTCCTTATTAATCCTCCGTCATGTAAGAAGCATCCCAGAGTACAGGTCTTACGCAAACAGAGGTCCCTGAAGGTGCACTGGCAGGTATCTGATCTGCATTCTCTATCTTTGTACAGCAAGGCATTCCAAGAGGCTCCTGAAAGCTCTAGGTGGCTATATCAAAGGGTTCGGATATCCAGTAGTGGAACTGTCTACAGTTCACTTCCAAACCCCTCACGTCTCTCTCTTCTGTATTTTGGGTGCTCTAAGTGGCTCAAGCTGCCTTTGATGTGCAGAGTGCAGATGCATTGTCAAATTCTGCCCAATACATTCAGATAGCTGAAATCAGCTAAGCCAGGTTCTACCAGCTTCTTCAAAAGGCAGCCAAGCTACTGGCCTCCCCCTGGGTGCAGGAAATCCATGTGACAACTGTGGGGATGAGAAGTGCTAGGAAACTCTGTCCCCTGAATACCTGCAGCAAGGAATTTCATTTACAGAGCCAGAGAGCTTGAATTTCCATGCTGCTCACCAGCAGCAGAGTCCCAGCTGCTCTTTGACAGCAAAACAATCATACAGGAAAAAATGACATTTCAACACAGGAGAGGAAAGTGCTTTAAAGTACTGGGGGGCTCGAAGAAAGGAACCACTCCAGCAGCAAGAGTCCTGTGGCACATTGTACTTAACAGTTTTCACCATCATTCTGGAGGAAACTTGCTGTGGTTTTCAATCCCAGGGCTGCCCATCTAACCTTCAAGTCCCAACTTCAAGGCACCACAGGCTGTTTAAGATGCACTGAAGAACCACAGATGCTTTGCTGTGCCGGGTCTCCCAAAGGCCTCAGACCACAAGAGAGCTATGGAAGAGGACACTCTCTTCTGTCTGGGTGCGCTTCCAGTGTTCAAAGTTCAGTGGAGGTGATTTGGAGACCTCACTAAAGCCATCTGCTGCGGAGTCTTTCCGCGACCCAAGGAATGGGCCTGGGGCAGTGGACTGGCAGGAGGTGAATGTGCCTGGTGGCACGGGGCTGGGGGTAGTAGGGAAGCTTCTGAACAGAAAGCCCATGTTTGGAAAGAGAGGCTTTACCAGACTGACCGGACAAAAGGCAGAGCCTGTTGGGTTGAAGTGGACTTTGTTCTTATCAGGACAGGAGGGCAGAAAATTCTGATCAGGGCTGGGGGATCTGAAGGAGGGAGAGAAACAAAAGGAAATAGGTTAGGAATGGAGCCCTCGGAGTGCCTACAGCTGTTCAAGCAATTGCAGCTTTAATGGTATATGCTTGTTGTGGGGAGGGCATAGACTGCCTACTGTCTTAACCCTTCACAAGCTGGCCACTTCCCAGGCAGGCAACAGTCGGAAGCACACGGCCAGCAATGAGTGAGGGCTATGAGCAGCTGGGCAGACCAAGACTCTAGGGACAGGTCTACACTATAAATATACATCCACACACCTGATCAACGCAGTTATGCTGACCTAGCCCCTGGTGTACACAGAGCTATGTCAAAGGCGTCTCCCACTGACATTAATCCACCTCCACGAGAGGAGGTAGCTATGATGACCGGAGATGCTCTCAGTGCAGTAGCATCTTCACTGAAGCACTACTGTGGTGCACCATTTTAAGCGTAGACCTGCCTGAGATGGAATGAGACCCAAGTCACCCTTGACAATGGTAGGAACCCCCACTGGCCTCTTCTCACCCTCCCTACAGTTCTCAGCTCAGCCACTGGGCTGGAGACCAGTAGAAGGGAAACAGGCTGACTGGGAGAAACATCCAGGCAACTGTGGGTGGTTATGGGAACAAACCACCAGGCTGAGCAGGAAGGACAGCCAATAGCACAGGTGAGGTCAACAGCTCCATCCTGCTGGGGGTTGAGGAAAGCAGAACTGGTTTATTTGAGGACCAACTCTTGTGGCCAAGCAGGCGTGTTGGCTGGGTGAGCAAAGTGCTTGTGTGTGTGGTGGGAAGGCAGATGCCACTAGGCATCTTCACAGAAGAGTCCTCCAGTGTGCCAGAAGCACTCTGGTTCGTTGCTTCTGCACCCAACAAGAGGGCAGCACATCTAATGTCTGTGTACATCCCAAGAGAAGCTGCTCCCCAATTCCAGTCTGGTTTAGAGGTTTATTTCCTTGGAGCTGGGGCAAGGAGAGGGGAGTGACAGTTATGCAGTACAATGTAGGCAAGGGAGATGCGTAAGCGTTGGCACTATCTCATTTAAACTCTCCATCAAGTCTTCGTCCCTTCTCATACTTACAAAGCCTCTTCAAAGGCCCGGACTTTTTCACATCCCTCGGGAGGTTCCCGTTTAAACATGTAGCTGTGGTTAGGTCGAGGAGATGAGGCAAAGGCCAGGACTGGAGAGGGGCTACCATCCTCTAGCAGGGAAGGAAGACTTTTTTGAGAAGATTCTAGAAGAATTCAACAGAGCCCTTTTAAATCAACACAGGATAAGCTCCCCGAGATCACAGTAGTGTCCTAAAAAGTCCTGGCGCCAGAACTGCATTCAGTTACCAACTTGTATCCTCAGTCAGTCTGGTGCTGAGAATTCTCAAGTGACTGAGGGGAAAAAAACCTACACAGAAGAGTCCTTGCAACTCCAATTTGTTCCAGCACCTACTCAAAGACACCCCACCCCACTCTCCCCACCTCCTATTTTAACTTCTGGGCTCCCACAATCCCAATTCAAAACACACTGGAGGTGGAGAGAGCTGGGTTGTTACACTAAAGGTTAATGTGTTCACATCATCCTTCACATTCCCATACCTCCCTGTGCTGAGATAAGGCCATTGCTGAGCCCAGCTACTGCCATTTACCTTTCTCCTTGGGGTCAGGCAGCGGCTCCTCCAGGACAGAAGAAAGCTCCTCTGTAGCTGCTCTTGCAGGGGTGTGCGGAGAAGATCGGAGAGGCACAGAAGGGGATGGGGAAAGAGAAAGGCTGCTGCAGCTGCTACTGCTGGGTTCCAGAGTCAGCAGCAAAAGATCCTCAGAGCCTCTCTGGGGAGGGGCTGGTGCCCTGTGGCCGTCTGGAACATCCAGAATCTAGAGGGAGGAAAGCTTATTGAACAGAAGCCCCCAACCTCAGCCCCCTTTCACACAGGCAGGCAGAATTTACAAGTAGCATTTAGATCTCAGTGGACTGAAGCAATCCTACTGCTCTCGACCATGCGCTTTGGGATTTATACAGGCAGGGCCAGATCATATACCCACCCAGAACACATGGAGGTGCTGAATTAGAGAGTCGTTTCTCTACTAGCCTTCAGACGAATTCCCTCTCCCTGCCAGTTTAATGCCACACACCTTAGGCAACAACTCAATATTTATGCTGCAGCAATGTCCAGATACTTCAGCAAGGCCCTCAGCCTGGCTGGACACAGACAGAGCCTGGCCCAATACAAAGACACAACCCTTGCCCTGAAGAGTTTATGTAATCTTAGACAAGCAACATACAAATGGGGAGGGATAGGCAACTATGCAGAACTGGTATAGGCACAATCCTTTAGATTAAGAGCTCTCCTACATATGCACAAGGAGGCCCTGATTCTCACTGAGACCTTGGAACATTACCATAATTTAATATGCTTTTTAAAATGAGGGTGCGTGTAGTTAACCGGCTGATTTCTTAAGTGTCACAGCAGCAGTGGGTTTGAAGAGGGATGTGGAGCAGAGAGGAAGACTTATGGCTCAGCTCTGGGATGGAGTTCCATACCCAAAGGGCCCAAGTAAGAAGGTGGAGAGCTGACAAATGAGCAGATAATCATAACATCTATTGGCAAAGCAATTGTAAGAGTTTCAGAACTTCCTTGGTTGCTTCCTATAGTTTTAATGACAAACACAAACCGAAGAAGAAGTGGTCAGGGCAGTGGTTTGGGACTCAACAGACCTTGGTTCAGTTCACTGCTCTGCCACAGACTCCGTGTGACCATGTGAAAGTCAGAATTGAATTTTAAGGTAATTAGGCACCTAACGCCTACTGAAACCAGTGGTAGTTCAGTGCCTAAATCTTTAAAAATCTACAGTTACAAAGTGATAGATTTCATGATCCCCAGGAAAGGATAGGAGTGAGAGCAGCAGAATAAAAACAGACTTGTTAAAAAAAGACAGACAAACTGAGGAAACTGGTAGGTAAAGTCCCATGGAAAGAAAATGAAGGGAGAAAGGAGTTCAGTAGAGTTAGCATTTTCACAAGGAGACAGTATTAGAGGCACAACTGCAAACTATCCTGATGCAAAGGAAAGACTGGGAGACTAGCAAGAGGCCAATATGGCTCTGTCGGGAGCTGTTTACCTGAAAATCAAGCAGGAATCCTACATAAAGTGGAAACATGGAGAAATTGCTGAGGAGTACAAAAGAATAGCACAAGTATGTATGGGCAAAGTCAGAAAAAGCTAAGCAAAAATGAGTTATGCCTACCAAAGGACATGAAAGGCAACAAAAAGAGGTTCTTTAAATACATTAGGAGCAAGAGAAAGATGAAGCGAAGTGCAAATTCTCTACTTAGCAGGAAAAGAGCTATTAACTGATGGTATCAAGGAGGCTGAGATGTTTAAGGCCAGTTTTGCTTCAGTCTTCACTAAAAAGGTGGTCAGATACTCAATACAATTAACAACAAGAGGGAAAGAACAAGTCAAGATAGAGAATGAACGAACACGTTAAAGAATGTTTAGATAAGCTAGATGTAGTCACATCAACAAATCCTGACGAAATTCATCCTAGGGTACATAAGGAACTAGCTGAAGCAATCTCAGAACAATTAGCAATTATCTTTGAGAACTCATGGAAGAAACAGGTGAGGTCCCAGATGACAGGAGAAGGGCAAATACAGTACCTATCTTTAAAAAAGGGGAACAAAGAGGACTCAGAGAATTAGAGCCGTGTGCTTAACTTCAATACCTGAAAAGGCACTGAAACAAATTATTAAACAATCAGTTTGTGAGCACCTGGAAGATAATAAGCTTATAAAGAATAGCCAGCATGGCTTTGTCAAGCACAAATCATGCCAGACCAACCTAATTCCCTTCTCTGACAGGGTTATTGGCCCAGTGGAGAGGGAAGAAGCTGTAGACATGATGGGACTGTATCAACTAAAATTAAGATACAAGTGACTCTCTAATAAGCGAACTATGGTAATGTGCTCTAGATGAGCTTAAAGATGGTGCACAACTGCTTGAAAGACCATACTCAAAAAGAGTAGTTATCAATGGTTTGCTGTCAAACTGGAAGGGCTTATCTAGTGAGGTCCCACAGGGGTCAGTCATGCATCTGGTACTAAATATTTTCATTAATGGCTTGGATAATAAAGTGAAGAGTATGCTCACAATATCTGCAGATGACAAACTTGGAAGAGTTGCAAACACTTTGGAGGACAGGCTTAGAATTCAAAATCACCTTGACAAACTGGAGAACTGGTCTGAATTTAACAAGATGAAATTCAAAAAGATAAGTGCAAAATAATTCACTTAGGAAGGAAAAATCAAATGCACAACTACAAAATAGGGACTTAGGGGCTAGGTAGTAGTCATGGTGAAAAACCTGTGAGGGCATGTGTGGTTACAATGAATCAAACTGAATACGAGTCAATGTGACAGTTGTGAAAAAGGCTAATATTCTGGGGTGTATTAACAGGAGTGCTATATATAAGAGGTAATTGTCCTGCTCAGCACTGGTGAGGCCTCAGCTGGAGTACTGTGTCCAGTTCTGGGCACCATCCTTTAGGAAAGATGTGGACAAATTGGAGCGAGTCCAGAGGAGAACAACAAAAATGATAAAAGGTTTAGAAAACCTGATCTATTAGGAAGAGTTAAAAACCTGGGCTTGTTTAGTATTGAGAAAAGATGGTGGGGGACCTGATAAATCTTCAAAAACGTTAATGGCTGTTATAAAGACTGATCCATTGTTCTCTATGTCCACTGAATACAGAACAAGCAGTTAATGGGCTTAATCTCCAGCAAGGGAGACTTAGCTTAGATATTAGGAAAAACTTTCTAACTATATGGGTAATTAAGCTCTGGAATAGGCTTCCAAGGAGGCTGTGGAATCTCCATTGTTGGAGGCTTAGACAAACCCCTGTCAGGGATGGTCTAGGTTTACTAGGAGCTGCCTTAGTGCAGGGGACTGCACTTTATGACTTCGAGGTCCCTTCCAGCTTGATACTTATGATTCTACCCTGAAGGGACAACTCACCCTGAGAAGCTCCTCATCTCCTTGTTCCTTCACAAACACCTCCTCCAGCTCCTGGTTTAGTCCTTCCAGGCTCCTATGTAAGCAGGGGCTGAGCTTCAAAACAGGAGAAGCAGGAGGGAGTCCAGGAGGGGAGTCCTGTGACAACACAGAGTCAGACTGAGGTGTAGAGTCCACTGCAGCCACACAAACTCATACTGATCTCCATGCACAGCTGTCTATCCCACAGCTCTGAATTTTCAGCCAGGATGTTCTAGGAAGCCAGCTGGTTGGGGAAAACCTTGATAGGAGAGTGTGTATATTAAACCCATTGACTGCAGTCCAAAGCCTTAAGGGGTACGTGGGGAAGGTTGTTGTTTTTTAAAAACCACCACACTGGATATTAGAATTTAAACAAAACTGAGAACCACTTGGAAATTGAATTTGTAATCTGGCAGCAGAACTGGACTGTGCTCCCCAGGCTAAGTAGGGTACACTGCAAAACAGATTGGGAAGGAGGGGAAACATGAAACGTACCCTGACTGATCCAAGGACAGCGTGATCCCCCTGAAGTGGGGAGCTCCGGTCCTTCTCTTTGCCACTTAGCTTAGTTCGCTGGAGCTGCTGCTTCAGTTTAGCAATCTAGCAAACAAATTCAGTGTATATTAAACTGGACAAGAAAACAGGACTCAACTAAAATTCACCATCCCCTCCCCAATGTTCCCCCCACAGGAAGTTATAAGACTGAGGGACACATTCAGTCAAGCTAGAACAAACCTTGGACATCTCTCAGAGGGTGGGGAGGACGTTATTCCAAAGGTTTAATGGTAAACTCCCCCATTTTAGAAAGGTGTAGACAGCTTTCCCTTTCCAAGGGTCCAGGAATATTAGTCTTCCATTTACAGCATCAGCTCTAAACCAGGACTCAATAGAGCTCACCCCAAGGGTTGGTGTTATAGTCAGAGAGGCCATGCCCATAGCTCAGTGCATCACTTGCAAACCTCCTTACATGGAAGCTGGCTAGAGGAGGGACTTGCAGTTTATCAAACAAAGGGTGGGTGAGGGAGGAAGAGCATGCTGACCTGCCATGTAATCTTTGCTTAGGCCATGCAGCCCTCAAACTAAGGGCTAATGAGTGCACATGGGAGTTTAAATATCTCAGCTTCAGTTATACCCTCTTTCCTCACTTTATGGGCAAGGTATAGTCCATAATGAGTAAGATTTTTATCGGTTGTAAGTTGTAGAAGGGGGTCTGTTTACCTCTCTGCGGTGATCCGTGCTACCCCAAGATGCAGAACGCTTATGAGTACTGGCACTGGCCTTCCCGACTTCCACTTCATGCCAGGATGTTGGAGTCTGAAGGGAAGAGAGATTATTTAGGACTGCACCCACCAAATTTACTGTCTTCTAGGCAGGGGATAAGGCCTCCTAGGAAAAAAGTGAACAAGTACTGTGCATCCACACTTACATTCCAGTTTTTCCTTCAGCTCTGGATTAACCATTTTGGGTCTCAGTACTATGCATAGTAAAACAGATCAGAAAATAGTTGAATGTTAATACTCTGAGATCAAGCAATGTTTGTTTGAACTTGTGGTTCTTTGAACCTACCTCTTCCTGTACTGGGATAGGCAAGGAGAGAACCACTCGAGCCACTGGCTTTATCTTTTTGACAAGTGCTCAGATATCAGTGATGAATAATATTGCTACGCACAGCCAGAGAAAAAAGCAGGCATGTATAAATGACATCTCCTGCCTCCCACATACACCCAGTCAGATCTGGTGACGGGAGTGATGTACATATTTTCCTTTTCACTCATGTTAGCCTAGCAGAGTCAGCACATCTCAGAGCAAATTGTTATGTTCTGACCGCTAGGCTAGATTTTTCTTCCCCATTACACCTGTCCAGCCTTGAGTGGAAGTTCATACGTGTAACCAAAAGCAGAAGTTGGCTACCAGAGTCTTGTATTGGTTCTGATGCATGAGTGATACCAGAATCTGGCTTGACTCAGATCCCATTTGAGTCTGCCAGACTGACAGTAAACTGAGCAAATTTGAACTTGTTGGGGAAACAACCTCAGCACTATTTTACAGAACTGTTTTTTCAAGAGACAACTATATTTCAATCATCAAAAGAAACTGTTTGCCAATCTCCAGCTAGGTAAAGCATGTGAATTTCCTTGTACTGGACAGTGAACTTCAGTTCCTAATATCTCACCCATGAGATCAGAAAGGAGTCCCAAGGTACCTCACTCAAATGTCAGCAGTCGTTTTCCCCACCACCGCATTTAAACCCATTACAAACCACTCATCCCAAGTCATTCCCCTCCCTGCCATTTCTGTGGGAGGGATTGATGTTAATTTCCTCCTCAGCCCTCACTGGACAAGCTGCCAGAAGGTGCAAAGGCCTGAGAACAGTTTCTCTCCAAGCAACTCAACTGACCTCCCTGGAGAGGTCATTGCAAAAACAGCAGCTGTTTAAAACAGCCCTGTTGAGTCACTAAGGCTGCAGAATCCTCTCTGCAGAATGTTGCTTAAAAGGTTACAGTCCAAGCCAGAGGGACAAGACAAGCTATCCAGACAGGTACAAGGTTTCCTCTGACAGATTAAGCTTTATAACCGAATACAGCTGATTTACAGGTAGTGCTCCAACTTTCACTGAATAGCAGAGGTTGAGCTGGACTCCTTAGGACCACTGGCAGTTTAACATTCTGCTTTTCCACCAACAACCTTGTGATTTTACTCAGGGGTTCCTCTTCGGGATTGCAGCAGCAGCACTGTCGCCTGATGTGGCATGCAGATAGGAAGGGTAGTCACCAGACCAAAAACTTAAGTGAAGTCCTCTTATGTTAGCAGATTGGATCCAGTTGCCCACTTCAAATAAGTGAAAAATTGTGTTCGCTGCAACACTTGAAATTTGTTGCTAGTGGTTTCCATGAAACAAACTAGTGTCTGCCAGATCCAAGACTGAATCGGCATGGGGCTGACCCAACCCCACATTCGGCAACCTGGTCAGAGCAGCAGGGACATTGATGGGGATGCTTGAATTGCAGCTTCCAGGGCTGCTATTGCTCTGCGGTTAAAGTAATTTAACTTCTTAAAATGCTGGACACCTCATGTACTTATGAACCAATGCTAAGAAACATATTCAAGACAATTTATTCCAAGTTGTTTGTAAAATGCTACTGGACGCTCATAGTAGGTGTGGGGTGTTATACTCCAAAGCTGCATTTGGTCCCTCACCACCTTAGTGGGCTCCAGATATCTACACTGGGCTCTGCACTCCAAGGGCTAGAGAACCTTAACACCAGAGCACTTAGCACTGCTTGAAGGCTCCCATCAGAAGAACAGAGCCTAAAAATGAAGAAGGAACACTGCAGGAGTGGGAACGCCTGAAGACTGAGCATGCATGTGCCTCCTACCTCTCTAGGGCCAAGTCTGTCAGCAGAGAAGGAAATTACAGAACCTGTTGTACTAACTGTGGCAAAAACCACTTCCTCTCAGAGTGAGAAGGGACAAAATGCTTTGTGCAGCAAGAAAGATGAAACCACAAGCTCCAATCATGTATATTGCTGCCATCCTCGCCCCCGCACTCAGGACCTGCAGCTGCATCTCACTTAACCACCTTAAGCTAGCAGATCTAGAGTTTTGCAAAACAGCTGATCAGTAGCTATTTAAAGAAAGGTGTAAACATGCACAGGCCACCAGAAGTTCCAGGGAGTACGCTTCACTGTGCCAGAAGACACTGACAAATTCAGTCTGGTAAATTGCAGAACAGCACCACAGATTATCCTGCTGCTCAGTAAAAGTTAGAATGGGATGACAGGTGGAAGAACGTGATATGGATAAGGCACAAGACTGGCAGCTATGAAGCTTGGGCTCCACTCTAAGCTCTGCCACAAGTTTAGTGTGACACCTAGGCAAGTCACAACCTATGTGTCTCAGTTTCCAGGGATGGCATGGTATTTACCAGAGGTGTTTTTTAGCAGGTAAAATTGTGTTTTTTACCACCCTAGGAAAAACTAGTTAGCCTCTGTTTAAGGCATTTTCTGTTTTAAAAACGGATGTGTTACTGCACACCACATTACACTTAGTTTTAGTTCTATAGTCAAATTGTGGCTACGTAGGGCAGTAGGTTACTTTAGAGCTGTACAAAAGAAAAGTAACTTGCAGTGGGCATATTACTAAGAATACCGAACACTGGAATGTCTACACATTTTGGTTCAGTATTTGCTCAAGGAAGTTCTACAGGTTGTGACTCATTTCAGGTTTCAATATTGTATAAACAAAAGTTGAAAACATTCGATATGAAAACAATAATGCAGAGTGGTAGGCTTGAAGTATTAAGCAATCGGGTGCACAGAATTTCAGCCTAGCAGTCCAGGTCCATTCGGCCATGCCACATTCTGTAGAAGACAACCAACTCTGATGCACTGGACACACTGAGCCTATTCCTTTTGCAGTTCTGAATGGATGTATCCCAAATTTGAAAAAAAGATTCATTCTATACTTGCTGCTCTTGCTGGATACTGATGCAATTATTTTTCCCAGTTTAAATCAGGCATAAGCCAGGATTTTACCAGCACCCTGGCCTAATCTAGTTTTTCCCAGGAAATTCCTAACCCTGTCAGTTTCCCCATCGACAAAATAGTGGTGATAATTACTTATTTCACAGGTGTACTGGGAGCTGTTGTTTGCAGAGAGCTTTCAGACAGTCAGATGGAAGGTACTGTTACCTCACTGGCATAACTTGCTTAAGGGACACCAGTTAAATCCACATGGGAAGTAGGGGTCAGATGAACATATCAGCTTTTAACATACTGGTGAGAAGAGGGCCCGGAAAGAGGGTCAAATGCCAAAAAAAAAGTTAACATTTTAGTTGTAGATCCTAAATACTATGGTTAAATTTCCTTTCTGGTGCCAATAGGCTTTAAGAGACCGGCTCCCTCATCTCCCACCCCAGAGGTACAAGGCGAAAGAATTCCTTCCCTTTCTGTTCAGAATGCCCTCCAACCCCTGAACGTGGAACCTGGAAACCAATTAAGAATTTCCTGCAAACAGCCCAGTAAGTAATAAACCGCTGGAGAATGAACACTCCATTAATAGACAGCTTTAATGTGCTAAATAAATGGCTAGTTAAGTGAGTTAAGGATGCTCTTATCCTTCTAAATTCTTCCACCTCTCCATATGCAGAGCCAGTATCTGTTGCCATACAGTAATATTTACAGGTGGCTAAGAGTTCCTCAAAGTCTGGAGCCTTTCCACTATACAGCAGAGTGCTGTGTGGCTCACATTGAGCAAGTCCTCTGTGGGAGCACCCTTGACTTCTTGCTGTGGCACAGAGCCCATGAGTGTTATATGAGGATTTGGCCCAGAGCTGCAAGCCACCAAAAAAACAAACAAAAAAAACACAAAACCCAACACTGAGCCAGTACTGAAGCAAAGCACCAGAGGCCATCTGCCTCCAGACAAGGACAAGGGAATTCTAACTCCACACCAAACTGCAGTGAAGTGAGGTTAAGTAGTAAGAGGGGAAGGTCTTCCTAGAAAGTTGCAGTAGAACAGACAAAAGCTTGATGTCTTCTTTGACAATCAGTTTATGCAGCCCCAGTTCAGCATTCTGTAACCCTTCCACTACCTCAGACCTTGCAAAAGGTACCTTCCATACCTGGGTAGCTTTGTCATTCATGCACGAAGCAAAAGCTCCATCAGCATCCCGTGGCCACTGTCCTAGGAGGTACGATCCAAGGATGGTATCGAGCGAAGAGGTGCGCCTCACTCTGGGTGCTCTGGTCCGGCATGTCTTTTCAACAGCAGTAGCACATGGAACGCTAGCTAGAAGAAAAAAGCAAAAAAAATTTAACTCTCTGCCTACAACTAACACTTAGTGTTTAAATGTCTTCTATTTGATACACTGCAACCAAGTGAAAATCCATTTCAGGGATGGTTATGAGAGTAACCAGAATGCACAGATAGGGATAGAGAAATTAGTTCAGTTACTGGAAACAAGAGAAGTCCTATTATTTCTAATTAATCCACTGCACTCATGCCATTATAGTAGCAAAAACTTGTAGGCTCTCACTTGCCATCTCCCAGCCTGAATCTAGACCACAATGAAAGTCCTGTTATTCATCCTCAACTGTCAGAAGTCACCATGGTCATTGGCTAGCTGGGTCAGGGAAGGGAAATCTGCCTAAATGCCCCCACTACAGAGATCTTTGCTAATGTTTATCACAGTAAGATTCTTTCCCTAGTGCAAGAACTTTTAAATCAGTGCTGAAGTACCTGCTTGAAACTGTTGATCAGAAATTCCAGTCGAACTTAAGAATTCAATGTAGTCACAGCTCAATGGCATACTGAAATACTCGACACACATACAATATTTTTGCATTAATGCTGTACTGTGCAAACATCTATTAAGCCTGCATAGCAATGTTGCCTAGTGGCCAAAGTACACTACCGAGTCGTAACACCTGGGTTCTAATCTAAGATAATGACACTGCATGCAAGCCGGAGCCTGCGTGCCTCAGTTTCCCTATATGTAAAAAAGGAGGTATTTACTTGAGGCACTGTGGGATCCTCCAATGAAAGGAGTTATGTAAGCATTAAGGGAGGTTAGTAAATACATACCCCCATTTTACAAAGCAGATATGAAGCATAGGGGGTAAGTGACGTGGTCAGCGTCACAGCCAGAACAAAAATTCAGAAGAGTCCTGGCTCTGTTTCATGCTCAGTCCACTGGACAACTATATTGCCTATTCAGAGAGGAATATTTTCACAATTGCAGCTTTATGACGAACAGAAAAGCTTCTGTAAACACCACCAGTGTAAGTTCCCATGTCAGTAACTGTGTGCACAGACGTGCTTCTATTTCATGCCAACAGCTAAGAGTACAGAATGCCAAACTTCTCTCTTGGCAGGCACACTGAAAGAGGGGACATGTTACATATAACCTCAGCCCCCAGCATATTACATTCCTAGTCAGCTCTAAAGTAGGTGTGCACTCCATGTGTGGCCTGACAATACAGTGTAGTCTCCTTCTCCCTGGAATTGCAGTGCAGTGACAGAACAGCAGGGTTTTATTACTGATGAAGTCAAATGAGCATTTTCTATTCTATAAAGGAACATGCAACCTCAAGTCAACACTAGGGTTTTTTTGCATTTAGTTTGATTATACATGTAAATTAATATGCAAATTAGAATCAGCACACTGGCCTCTTGGCAAAGAGTCAATGAGGCCTTGGACAGCCCTGGTTCAGGTGTTTTATATATGAATCCCCCAAATTCAGAGCACAGTGGGTGAAAAACAATTTAGCACTTTGGTTTCACAGTGTAAATTAAGCCTGTACTCTAGTATTAATATTTCTATAAATTTCTAACAATTCTAGTAAAAATACTCTAGTAACCGAATGATTCAATATACAGAGGCTTTCAATCCTTGCCACATGGCATCCTAAGTGCTCAGAAATGGCTGCCATCTGTTTACTAACCTCTGTTTCCGGTGAGATTCCCCATCAACTTAATCTGTCATCTAAAAATGACAGAAGTAATGGAAATTGAGTTCCAGGTGAGAAGGAGTGGAAACAAAAAGCAACTTGCCATAGAGGCCTGTGGTAGGGCTGGAAAAGATTAATATTTGTACTGCAACAGGACCTAGAAGCTCTCAGATTGGATTGTGGACAGACATGTAGAAATATGAAGAGATGGTCCCTGCCTTAAATAACTCTCAGCCTGAGAAAAACCACCACCCTAATTTTAGTTTAAAAACCTGCTCAAGTGTTAGCAGTTCCTTTCAGTGAGTCACTGCCTCACAGGCTGCATCACTTGCATCTCAATTATATATGGCATCAGCTGTCCCCTCCACTCATGCAGCTCCCCAAGAATAGGTTTCTGGCAAAAGAGGAGTTAAACTTGCTACCATAATTGGACAACCTCCTGCTCCCATCTCCACCACCCCACAGTCCACTACATCCCAGAGATCCCAGCACAGGTGCTGACTTTCTAATGTGCCGGTCCAACCTCCCCGCCTCCACTCTGCCCCAATCCACTCCCTCCCTCCCCACCCCCAACACCCCTCCACCTCTTCCCACTCACTCCCCTGAGCACACCACATCCTCATTCCTCCCCCCTAGAGCTCCTGCACACTGTGAAACAGCTGATCATGGTGGGTGGGAGATGTGGGGAGGGGGAGAGCTGATATGGGAGGCTTTTCCCCACATGGGTGCTCCAGTTCCAGAGCACCCAGAGTCAGCGCCTATTGGATCCCAGAAACTCCCTTTACACCACCACTGAAGGTTCTCTGTGTTGCAATAGCCATCACCTGCTGATACATGAGGACTGATGCCTTTCCATCTACAAACACAATTAGACTGTGGGGATGGTCTGGCAAATATCAGCTCCTCTCCATTCTAAAATGACTTCTACAGCATACACGAGAAATGAGTGTGGGCATGAACATAGTCTCTTAAGATAGCTATGCCTGTTGCACAGAGGAATCACAAATGCACAGATTAAAGTCCTGAGGAGGGAATGCCTACTTGCAATATGTGAGTGGCCGTACCACGATTCCTTCTTTCAGATGGAGCATCTTGCCACTGCAGTAGGTCAATTCTGCAAGTGGACAGTGTTGTTCCCTTAAAGGCAGTAGCAATCTAAGATGGGGAAGGGTGTGGAGGAAGTCAGATGGCAGGGCTTGTGTTGGATGAGGGCTACCCTCCTCCAGTCAAAGTGAATAGATCTAAAAAAAGCATTGGAGACAGTAAAACAACGTTTCCAGCGTGACAAAGTGGGTGCATGAGAGAAGTCGAGACAGGGTGGAGTGTCCTGTTTACAGCAGTTCTATTATCATCCTATTGCACTAAGTCCAAACAGCCCTGCCACCTGGCTGTAGGCTCTGGATTTGGTCCAAAGCTAACTACACAGCTGACAAAAGTCAAGTTTGAGGGCTTTCGATTTTCATGCGACAGCAAAGCCACTCAAGATAACAGAACCATTGCTATATCTCAGAGACCCACTTGGTTGTCTCTCACTGCTGCACTGACAACTTTTGCATAGTCCTTTTCACTCACTCAGGTCAAGAGTGACCTGATCGTTAAGGTGGGTACCTTTTCAGTTCATTTTTTATACTAGAACTCTGGACTCTATCCCCATCACATTAGCATTGGGCTCTCAGCAAATATAGCTTTCTAGGGAGTTGTAGGAAGAAAACGTAAGTGCCCATCTCATCTGCAGAAGGACATATCAGATCCCTGGACAAACTTATTAAAAATCATTAAAGGGACAGCAACACATTTCTAGCTGGAAATTTTGTACCCAATGTAGTTACAGGCAACACCTAATATACAAACAGAAGCTAGCAAAAATATTTTCAGTAGTTTTGCATTTGCATATAGTTTATTTCACAATCCCCCTTATAGTTTCTCCCTTGCTGAGCTAATCCTTATCAAAAGGGAAGCAGAAAAATGTTTTTAAAAGTTCAAGGACATGCAGTTTAATCAGACACTGAAGTCTTTTGAAATATGTCAACTCTTAAGATTAACTGTGTCCCTTTAAAGGTTTAACAAACTGACAGAGCTTAGATAAAAGTCAAAGTTAAGGCTGAACTAATGCTAAACTTATCTCATTGTGCCTGACTGTTACAGGTATCATAACAGTGGAGAAATTTTACTTCTGTGCTGTGATATATGAGCACATCAAGGAATTTGTTACAATTCTGAGCTCATTAGCTCAAGCAAAGAATCTAAACATTTAATGCAAGATGTCTACTTTTTTTAGAGGCTCTCATGAAAATGAGAATCCAGTAGAGATACAGCCAAAGCCACTCCCATGTGAGGATTACTAGGGTCAATAACTGATTTATACAGTGCCTTCCAGCCACGTATCCCAAAGCATGCAACAAGCTTTACAAGCTACATATGAACAGCTCACTTCACTTGGGCAGAAATTTTTCAAAGCATATCGTAAATACTTTATATCCAGCTGATCCTACAGGAGGAATTTTAGGCAGATAAAATTCCAGTGGGGTGCTTGCATTCTATCATAGTTCTCGCAAACTACAACAGGTACTTTGATTGTGCTGTAGGAGGTCTTTTAAATGACTTGCAGTGAAACCTAACATCAAGGTAGGCCATTGGCTGAGTGTCTAAAAAGTGTGCCCCCATCCTGAATTAGCAATAACAGTTTCTCCATCATCTAGATCAGGTGGGTTCTCAAACTGGGGATTGCGACCCCTCAGGGACTTGCAAGATTACTACATGGGGGGGTCATGAGCTATCAGCTTCCTCCTCGAACCCTGCTTTGCCTCCTGCAGTTATAATGATGTTAAATATATTTAAAAGTGTTTTTCATGTACAAGGGAGGGGTCACACTCAGAGGCTTGCTATGTGAAAGGGGTCACCAGTACAAAAGTTTGAGGACCACTGATCTAGACGTCCTTTGGTGATCTCCTATCTAAGGGGTCATGTCAACACTGGAAAGCAGTACAGCCTTCACTAGACTGGCATACACCTTATCAACTAGATGGGAAGGGGAATAAGTAACACTGATAAGCCACATTTTTGTCAGTTTAACTGTGTCCACTCCAGGGGTTGTATCAATATATTGGTTAAAAAAAAATCAGACCCCTAATCTACATAGTTACATCACTACAAAAACAGCATAAACTAGGCCCTATTAACAGCTCAGCTATAATCTGACAGGATCCAAATTCAAGATGTTATGGGTACAGTCGACAAATCTGCAGGGATCTCTCTCAAGGAAGAGTCTACATGGAGTTTTGTTCTCTTGTACCTACTTACATTTTAGCAAAAGACACATGGAGGGCTCTAGTCTAATGAACCACATTTCAGAGAAAACTCAGGAGTCCACAGACTACATTCAGGGAGACACTTCATCTGACATCACTTTAATTGAAGGCATCAGATCTCCAAATACCAACAGATATTTGCTACCTTACTCTCACAGAATGTCAAGATGTGCCATAAAAGCACTATCTAGAGGTTTCCAGTGCAGTGAAAGCATTAATACTGACAAAAGTGATCAGAGCTGAAGCTTCAGTGTTGCATCATGGAGTTATTTCAGTATCTTGGCAGACTCAGGACAATAGTACATCATAGTTTAAATTGATAGAGGTCTTTGTCACTAAGAAGGCTAGAATATTTAACAGCAGTGATCGGAGTCTATAGATTTATTCTCAATTTTCATTTTAAACTTGGCATTTATATTTTGCAGACTGGGCAGGTGCAAGAAAGATTTGTTACTCCATTTCAAGGTACACTGCAGCACTGGCAAATTGCAGCATCCATCAATCCTACTAGCATCATCTCTCATCTGAACAAAGACTAAACCAAACGTTTATTATTTCCCAGATGAGGCTCTTGTCTTTCATATTCTGGAAGTGATAGCCAAATCTATAAAAAGCTACTCTCTCCCTTAATGACTCTCAATACGAATATTCCATACACTGCTAAAGCGCAATATATCATTAGGTGCTGCCTCCTCTTCAAACTGCTGCCGGAGCACACCTTGATGACATCAAAAGGTTTGAGAGCAATTTAGTATTATGCAATATATAAGTCTTTATCTAGGAGTTCTGCAAAGCAGTGCATCGGTAACTTCACTTGTCACAGTTATGATGAAGTTTAAAATCCTTGATCAATACTCCTGTGCTTAGCACACAGCTAACGCTACAGAGAAGCCTAGGATATTAGTCTGAAGGAATTAACAAGAATTTAGGGCATAGTCAGGAGCTGATTGTCAAGACTGGGATCAAAGTGAGATGTGGAAATTGGCAGGGTTCAGGGTTAAAGCTCACATGGATGTCACAGAAAAGACAGCTGTCTCTATGGAAGAAGACAATAGACAGGCCCTTCTGAAGTGGAAGGGACAAAGGGCAGATCTAAAGCCTGTACCAGAAACAAAAGCAGCATTTTAAGTGCACCCAGAGAGAACATGCTGGCTTCTTGTTCAAACCACTGAAGGGCAGAGCTATTTAGGTACTAATAAGCCCCTATCACAATAGTACTGGAGGAACTCCAAAGTACTGCAAAATAGAAATAAACGCTGAAACGGGTATGAAGAAAGGGATCCATGATGCAAGCTAAGGAGCAGATTAGCTAGTGAGTCATCTCCTTGTTTCAAGAGCTGAAAACAGTAAGGTAGTGCTGATTCTAGTGGGAAAAAAGCCCACTTTATTCAGAACATAGGTGTAGAAAAGAAGACTATGTTCACAAATATGGAGGAGGGATAAAGTCAAGTGAGACATCTATTGATAACTTATGTCAACCATACAACATACATGAATAAGTAGACGAGAATAATTTGAACTGGAAGCAAGTTCAGCCAAGGGGTTTGTTCATGGTAGTGAAAGTTTAAAAAACACCAGGTTACAGGAGGATTTAGGGAGAGGACAAAAATGTCCATCCCCACCCCCAACAATTAGCATTAACATTTCTCTGTAGCACAAATAGCTGAAAATGTCCACAACTCTTGGCATACATTCTATTTTAAGATGACATCTCCGTGCAAAGTAAGTATTCTACATCTCTGCCTCTGTTCCATTCCTCCACCTTGAGGATTATAATCCTTTTACTTGTAAAAGATTTACAACCAACACGGTAAATTCACATACGTACCAGTTACACATTTCATAGCCCTTGGTTCCATTTCAATAAATATACATAAACTGCACAGCCTTGGGAGCACTGAAATCCACTGCATCTTCCGGTGATTAGGCAGAAGCTGAGGTTAAACCACAGTACCCCTCCAATTCTTGCATAAGATCTGTGCACACAGTTCCAAGACATCCAGACTCCAAACTCCAACACAGTTTCAAGACAGCCAACTCGTAAATGTAACCCTCTGAAAAACATGTAAGAGCTTTCTAGTCATCTAGGCTGAATCATGTGGATAGGCTACCATTTTGCACTGAAAGAGGCAGTCCCTTGATGACCTTGTGGAAAAGAATTTTCATTCACTCATAGCCAAGGGTAAGGAGCAGTGTATGATAAGAGGAGTTACCAGAGTGAAGAGCTAGACTGACATTAGTTATGACTCTCATCAACTTCTCCTGTAGGCACTGCTAAACTGGGTTGGAGTTTTAAGATCTGGCCTGCAAGCAAAACTAAAGAAATTGCAGTCTTTGTAACCATTTCCCTAGTTACAGGCTGTATTTGAATGCAGCTGGAGAAAGCTGTCCAAGGAAAAAAGCCATCTGCAGATGTAATTTAAGGATATTATTCAATAAGGAATACTAGAAGTTCAGGCTTTTCTGTGGCTCTCAATCAAATCCAAAGACAATGCATGCCTTAAGGAGCAGCTCCACTGAACACAAACACAAGTTACTTAGGGTACAAGGCTGTAGCTAAACACCCAGTTACTGGAGGAAATGAGCTGAACTTTTCACCTTTTATCTTAATTCTCTAAAGTTTATTTTATAATAAGAAAACACAATCTGGAGTATTTCAACATCCTCCAACTTGAAATCTTTGGCTCCAACAGACATTCTCAGGCCCAGTCTGAAGGCATTCTTCAACAAGGGCTTCAAGCAAGTGGATCACTTATCCCAGTGCATACATGCAGCACTTCTGAACTGGCTTTTATGCTCTGCAAGGTTAAGAGTGAGCTGGCAAAGAAGAACAGGTGGGTTACTGACCCTGTATGGACCAAATAAGGGTTGCTTCAGAAACAGGTTTTTACATTTGAAATTTTACCTAGTAGATTACAGATGACTGGAGAACTAGTAGGATTATGTCAAATACAGAAAGTGAAACCCTGAGCAATTGAGAGGAACTAATTTCTAGTCCTCGTTAAATCTATTTAAAATAAAAGTCTTTAACAAAAACAAACCAAACACCTGACAAACAGTTAGGAGTAGAGATCACTAAGATTCAACTTTGTCCTCGACTAAAGGATGAGGAAATACCCATTCAATCCTCTGGGTTCTTGGAAATATACCAATAAAAAAAAAAAAAAAAAAAAAGACAGTTACTCACCTTTGTAACTGTTATTCTTCGAGATGTATTGCTCATATCCATTCCAGTTAGGTGTGCGTGCACGTTCACCGGAAGACTTTTACCCTAGCAACACTTAGTTGGCCGGCAGGGCACTCCCTGGAATGGCACCGCTATGGTACTTGATATATACCCCTGCCGGCCCATCCGTCCCTTAGTTCCTTCTTGCCGGCTACTCCGACAATAGGGAAGGAGGGCGGGTTTGGAATGGATATGAGCAATACATCTTGAAGAACAACAGTTACAAAGGTGAGTAACTGTCTTTTCTTCTTCGAGTGCTTGCTCATATCCATTCCAGTTAGGTGACTCCCAAGCCTTACCTAGTTAGTGGGGTCGGAGCAAGATGTTGCAGAATGTAAGACCACTGAGCCAAAGGCGGCATCGTCTCTGGACTGCTGGACTAATGCGTAGTGCGATGCAAAGGTGTGGATGGAAGACCAGGTGGCCGCGCGGCATATTTCCTGGATGGGAACATGGGCCAAGAACACGGCAGATGAGGCTTGAGCCCGAACAGAGTGGGCGGTGAGACGGCCGGTCAGAACGTGAGCCAAGTCATAGCATGCCCGAATACAGGATGTCACCCAAGATGAAATTTGTCGGGAAGAGACTGCCATGCCCTTCATGCGCTCTGCCACCACTACAAATAGCTGAGGCAAACGTTGGAAGGGTTTGGTCCTCTCGATGTAAAAGGGGAGAGCCCTGCAGACATCCAGAGTATGCAGCTGTTGTTCCCGATGCGATGAATGTGGCTTCGGAAAAAAGACTGGCAGAAAGATGTCCTGATTAACATGGAAGGCAGAGACCACCCTTAGGGAGGAATGCCGGGTGCAGTTGTAGCTGTACCTTGTCCTTGTGGAATATCGTATACGGGGGATCCACAGTCAATGCTCAAAGTTCCGAGACTCGCCTAGCCAAGGTGATAGCAACGAGGAAGGCTGTCTTCCAGGACAGGTACAGCAGCGAGCATGTGGCTAAAGGCTCAAAGGGGGGACCCATGAGCCTAGCTAATACGAGGTTTAGATCCCAGGTACGGGTAGGGCGTTTGACCTGAGGGTAGAGTTGCTCCAAGCCTTAGAGGAATCTGGAAACTATGGGGTGAGAAAAAATGGAACTGCCAGTTTCCCCAGGATGGAAGGTGGAAATAGCTGCAAGACGCACCCTTATAGAAGAGAGTGCCAAGCCCTGCTCTTTGAGGGACCATAAATAGTCCAAGATAATGGGGATAGATACAGTTTGTGGGGTAAGGTCATGCTGGGTGCACCAGTGAGAGAAGTGCTTCCATTTAGCGAGATACATTGTTCGCGTGGAAGGTTTTCTGCTTCCCAGCAGCACCTGCTGCACTGAGATGGAAAAACGCAACTCCGATTGGCTCAACCAGACAGCAGCCATGCTGTCAGATGAAGGGACTGCAGGTCCAGGTGGTGAAACCTGCTGAAGTCCTATGTGATGAGGTCCGGGCAGAGTGGCAGGGGAATCGGCTCTGTCAGAGAAAGATGGAGCAGCAGGGTGTACCACTGCTGTCTCGGCCATGCCGGAGCGATCAGTATTAGGCGGGCTCTGTCCCTGCGGAGCTTGAGTAGAACTCGGTGGACGAGAGGAAATGGTGGGAAGGCATAAAATAGGTGACCTTTCCACAGAATTAGGAACGCGTCCGAGAGGGAGCCCGGGGAGCGACCTTGTAGGGAGCAGAACACCTGGCATTTCCTGTTCACTCTGGAGGCAAAAAGATCTATGTGGGGAAAGCCCTACCTCCGGAAAACAGAATGGAGAATGTCCGGACGGATGGACCACTCGTGCGACAGGAAGGATCTGCAAGAATGTTCTGGATTCCTGGGAGAAAGAAGGCTACTAGATCTATGGAATGGGCTATGCAGAAGTTCCACAGTTGGATTGCCTCTTGACAAAGGGGGGAGGACCGTGTCCCTCCCTGTTTGTTTATGTAATACATGGCTGTCATGTTGTCCATGAACACTGCAACACAACGGTCCTGCAGATCGCATTGGAACGCTTGGCATGCCAGCCAAACCGCTCTCAGCTCTCGGACATTGATGTGTAACGTCAACTCCCGGGACGACCAAAGGCCTTGAGTGCGAAGGTGCCCTAGGTGAACACCCCAGCCGAGAGACGACGCGTCCGTTGTTAGGGATGTGGAGGGCTGCGGTGGACGAAACGGCAGACCTGCACACACCAGGGATGACGTTCGCCACCAGTCAAGGGAGCCCAGAATGCTCAGCGGAATTGTGAGTATAATGTCTATGGCGTCTCTGCCCGGACAATAGGCTGAGGCAAGCCAAGTTTGGAGAGGACGCATTCGCAGTCTGGGGTGCTTTGTGACGAATGTGCATGCAGCCATGTGACCGAGGAGACCAAGGCAAATGCGGGCAGAGGTTGTTGGGAAGCTCTGAAGTCTTTGTACAAGGGAGACTATAGCCTGAAAACGACGTGGGGGCAAACTGGCCGTTGCAAGGTTGGAGTCCAGCATGGCCCCAATAAACTCCATCCTCTCCATAGGCACCAGAGTGGACTTTTCTCCATTGATTATCAGGCCTAGACGCGTGAACAGGTCCTTGATGATGGTCACATGACTGATGACTTGTGCCTCGGAGGCCCCTCGAATAAGCCAGTCGTCAAGGTAAGGAAAGACATGTATTCGACAACGCCGTAGGGAAGCTGCGACGACCGCTATACACTTCGTGAAGACTCAAGGGGCCGAGGAGAGGCCAAAGGGAAGGACAGTAAATTGATAATCTCAATGATTTACCACAAAGCGGAGATACCGTCTGGGCGGGGGGTAAATTGCAATGTGGAAATATGCGTCCTTCATGTCGAGAGCGGTGTACCAATCTCCGGGATCCAGGGAAGGAATGTTGGTTCCCAGGGATACCATGCAGAACTTGAACTTTTTCATGAATTTGTTCAGTCCTCTCAGGTCTAGGATAGGCCAGAGGCCCCCTTTTGCCTTGGGGATTAGGAAATATTGGGAATAAAACCCCTTGCCTCTTAATTCCTCCGGTACCTCCTCTATAGCTCCGATTGTAAGGAGTCTCCGGACCTCCTGCAGGAGGAGTTGCTCGTGAGAGGGGTCCCTGAAGAGGGATGGGGGGGGTTGAAGGGAGGGGGTGAAAAACTGAAGATGGTATCCAAGCTCCACCGTGCGTAGGACCCAACTACCTGAAGTTAATTGGGACCACGCAAGGAGGAACGGGGAAAGGCGGTTGTAGAACTGAAAGGGATCCTGGGAGGCAATTGGTACACTGCTCTCAGGCGCACCCTCAAAAGTTTGATTTGGGTCCCACTGTTGGTTTGGTGGGACCAGAATTGTTACCCCCTTGAGGTTCAGACTGACGTCTGCGGTTGGTACAACCTCGTCTTCTGGCAAATTCTTGCCTTGGCCTAGGCAGGGGGTAAGGGCATTGAGGTTGGGAGCGGAATGGCCTTCTTTGAGTCTGTGGCGTATGCATTCCCAGCGAATGCATAATAACGCGGCTGTCCTTTAGACTCTGCAGCCTGGGGTCTGTCTTTTGTGAGAACAAGCCCTGTCCATCAAATGGCAAGTCCTGTATGGTATGTTGAAGTTCCGTGGCAGGCCTGACACTTGCAGCCATGATAGATGTTGCATGGTTATTCCAGAGGCAACTGTTCTAGCCGCCGAATCGGCGGCATCTAGCGAGGCCTGTAGGGAGGTCCGCGCAACTCTCTTCCTCTCCTCCAGGAGTGCTGTAAATTCCTGGCGCGAGTCCTGTGGGACCAGCTCTGTAAACTTCCCTACCACCTCCCAGGTGTTGTAGTTGTACCTACTCAGGAGGGCTTGTTGGTTCGCTACCCTGAGTTGGAGGCCTCCCGCGGAATAGATTTTCTGTCCCAACAAATCCATACGCCTGGCCTCCCTTGATTTAGGTGCAGGGGCTTGTTGGCCGTGGCGCTCCCGTTCATTGACGGACTGTACAACCAATGAACAGGGAGGGGGGTGCACATTGGAGGTACGCATACCCCTTGGAAGGCACCATGTACTTCCGTTCGACCCCTCTGGCTGTGGGCAGGATGGATGCCGGGGATTGCTAGATGGTGTCTGCTCTAGCCTGGATCAAACGGATGAAGGGGAGAGCCACCCTAGTTGGTGTTTCCGCAGACAAAATGCTTATCACCGGGTCTTCCACCTCTGGAACTTCCTCTACCACTAAGTTAAGATTCTGGGCAACACGCCGCAGAAGGTCCTGGTGTGACCTGAGGTCAATCGGAAGTGGGCCTGATGATGACGTCCCCACTACTGCCTCATCCGGAGAAGAGGAGGACGACAGCCCAGGGACGAGTGGGTCCTGCACTGACTCCTGATCCTGGGGGACCTCCGGAGCCGTAAGATCATGCAGTTCCAGTGCGTGAATACGGGTTTCCTCTGTACCAGCAGGGGGAGGTCTGCTCACAGTGGCCTCTGGCACGCGGTGTTCTCAGCGACCAGAGCGTGATGAGCCAGCCGGTTCCGGTTGGGCTTGGTGATAAGCCCAAGGTGTCCAAAAGGACCACTGATGAGGTCCGTGGTCCGGGCCATGGGTATGCATATCCAAATCCCCATAGGAAGCACTGTCTGCATGGGATGAGACGGATAGATGACGAGAAGGCCACGGAGGAGCTGAGGCCGATTGGATTGGGTCTCTGCGTCCATTCGATCCTTCTCTACGTGGTACCAGAGAACGGTACCGGGAGTCGTATCGGTGCTGAGAGTGGGACCGGGACCTGCGACCAGCGCGGTGCCGGGAGGTTGACTGGTGCCTTGAATCTCCATGCCGAGATCGGCTGTGAGAGGTATGGTGGTGTCGGGACCTGGACCGGTGCCAAGAGTATGACCGGTACTGAGATGGAGAGCGGTACCGGGACTGTGAGTGGTGTCGGGATCAGGATCGATGGCGGGACAGAGAGTGCCTGTGGGACGTGGATCGTGACCGGCAACGGTCGATGATACCAGGTGAAGATGGCCTCATCATGGCAGGCTTGCCCAATGATTGAACAACCCGCACCGGTGGTGCCGGGGGTTGAAGCAGCTCGGGCTGTGTCAAGGCAATCAGTTCTCGTGCTGTGGAGAAGGTCTCCGGCGTGAAGGGCACGACAAGCTCGACCATGTGTGTCTCCGGCGTGTGCCGGGGAGCTGATAGGCACCGGACTCGACGGCTCTTGTGAGACCGGAATCAACGGTGCAGAGGTCTTCGGTGCCGTGGCAGTTGGCAGTGCTGGGCGGTCCGACTTGGTTGTACGCTCTGAATGCGGTGTAGATACAGGGGCCGCAGGAGTCTTATGTCTCTTGCTCCTTGGGGAGAGGGAGCGGTGCCGGGCAGAAGCTTGGGCCAGTGAAGGCTGGAGACGAGGAGCCTTCACTGCAGTCGTGCGCTCTGGTGCAGAGGAGGCACTTGTCCCTGGTGCCGCAGTTGGTGCCAAAGCTGGAGGAGTTAGAGCTGCCTCCATCAAAAGTTGCTTCAGGCGAATGTCCCATTCCTTTTTTGTCCGGGGCTTGAAAGCCTTGCAGATTCGGCACTTGTCCGCGAGGTGGGATTCGCCCAAGCACTTTAAACAGGAGTCATGAGGGTCTCCTGTGGGCGTCAGCCTATGACAGGCCGTGCACGGTTTGAAGCCTGGGGAACTGGGCATGGGCCCCTGTACTGGCTGAGGAGAAGGGGCTAACCCCCTATCTTCTTTGACAATATACAATAACTACTACAAGAACTACTAAAATAGAACTATAGAAAAATCGAACTATATACACAATAACTATATAAACGAGTGAATAGCTAGGGAGGTGGAGATCAGCTAAGACGCACTCCACTGTTCCAACGACCGACACGGGTGGTAAGAAGGAACTGAGGGACGGATGGGCTGGCAGGGGTATATATCAAGCGCCATAGCGGCACCACTCCAGGGGCCGCCCTGCTGACCCACCGAGCGTTGCTAGGGTAAAAGTCTTCTGACGAACATGCACGCGGCACGCGCACACCTAACTGGAATGGTTATGAGCACGCACTCGAAGAACAGCAGACCAGATTTGATATTGCTGGTATTTCTAAAGTTAAAAACAAGCAAGAAACTGTCCAGGCCTTGCCACCTGCTTTTGGTGTCCAACAACGAAGCCAGTAAGTAAATTCTGCACAGTAGAAAGCATAACAGAAGTTTACAAGTTATAGCATGACTCCAATGCAAAAGTAAAAAAGCAAAGAATTACAATACACAATATGTTACCAAAATTTCTCTTATGGCTTTGCTAATCTGGAGAAAAGGGAAGTGTGGCCAATGAGGTCAGCTTGCATTTAAACCAGGGGTGGGCAAACTAGGGCCCAAGGGCCGCAATCCGGCCCTTCAGACATTTTAATCTGACCCTCGAGATTAATTTAATCCAGCTGGGCCTTGCCCTGCTCTGCACAGCTCCCGGAAGCAACAGCATGTCCTCCCTCCATCTCCTATATGCAGGGGCAGCCAGGGACCTCTGCATGCTGCCCCCACCCCAAATGCAGGGGAGGTTCCTGCAGACAGGGCAGCACACTGAGCTGCCTGGCTGTGCCTCCGCTTAGGAGCCGGAGCAGAGACTTGCTGCTGCTTCCAGGAGCTGCCTGAGGTAAGTGCCACCTGGAGCCTACATCCCACCCCTGCCCCTTTCCTGCACCCTAAACCCCCATCCCAGCCCTCATCCCCCTCTTGCACCCCCAACCCCTCATCCCCTGCCCCACCCCAGAGCCTGTACCCCCGGCCCTTCCCCACACTCCAACCCCCTGGCCCCAGCCCAGAACGCTCCCTCACACCCTGAACACCTCATTTCTGGCCCCACCCCAGAGCCTGCACTCCAAGCCAGAGCCCTCACCCCCCCCCCACAACCCCCAGTTTCGTGAACATTCATGGCCTGCCACACAATTTCTATAACCAGATGTGGCCTTGGGCTAAAAAGTTTGCCCATTCCTGTTTTAAACACAACTAGTTTAAACTGGGATTATTTGTTTTTGTATCCAACTACTTCCCATAGGAAAAGTTATTTTATTATGTGTTACCGTAGAGTCTAGAAGCCTCAGTTGAGATCAGGACACCAACATACTATCACTGTACAAATGCAAAGTAAAACAGTGCCTGGAATTAAGAGTTTACAGTCCACCCGGTCCCTAACAGATTACTGTCTCCAGTGCTTCCGGCTCTGCATCATACTCAAAGCAATGTTATTGAAATGTACTGGTAGACCATCGGAAACTCTATTGTTTACATTCTGATAGAAAAAAAAGGATCCAAAGACACAAACCTAGATCTCAAGAGAGCAATTCAGATAGCCCATAAAAGCCATCTCGTTCCTTCGGGGCACAAGCTAACCTCAAATTTACCCAACAGAAGCAAAATTTTAAAGCAGGGAACAGCTTGTCTGATACAGAACTGTCAATACAAATCAAAATTAGTGAGATGTGATCACATCCTTTATTTCCCCATTCCCAGACTTGTAAAGAGGCAAGGAAGCTGAGAGCAGCAAGTTTACAGTGAAGTTATGATCCATATCAACAGAAGACACCAACTCCCTGAAGTGGCTCTAATTATACGGCTCATGACAAACTTGTTCTGCACTTAACATTACACCACCTGTGTTTTGCATCTGGCCTCAAGTCAGAGCCATATACTGTATATAGCCACACTTTATAGAAGATAAAGAGAACTGACTTGATTGCATAGGGCAAAGATGAACTGCTTTTGTCTAGAGCAGCAGCAAGAATATTAACTGCAAGATCTTCCCATCTTCAGTCCAGTCCCTAAGGATGTTCACTTTCTGGACAACTTCCTCCCTGTCCCTAATCCCTCAAATCCTGTCAATCCACACGCTTGAAAAAGCCCTTAAGAGGGAAAAGCAGCAGGATGTCCTATGACTTTCGCAAGGAATAGTTCAGCTTTATTCCTTCAATTTAGCTGAGCAGAGTTTGTGTGCAAGTGTCTTTGCTGTGTGACATAGTACAATATAATTCAAGTTAGGTTCTATTATTACTGAAGTTCATCCCATGAGTTCCTAGTGTCCTGAGTTACACCTCCTACAATTACTATCTTCTCACTTGGAGTGAAAGTGGATTAATTCTCCTACTTTTATATGGTTGACACAACCTGACCTGTTAATCCTGCCTGAGACATCCCTCATCCAAAACACAGGGTTACAGGTAGACTGCCAATTAGACAACCATAGACTCACTCAAGAATCCAAGATCTGCGGAATGAAACCAGTCAACTTATTCCTATCACAGGGAACGATTCATTCCATACATACTAAACACATGCATGTGAACCTTTACTATATAATCAGCCAACATGTGGATGTTTCACCTGAGGAAAAAAATCAGACCAACAATGCAAGAAATAGAATACTGAAGGCAGCTAAAGTTACTCCCATCACTACTAGCAACAAGATCCTCAGCCCTGCTCAACATGGTATCAACAGCACATTCACATGTTTTCCAGAAGTCCAGAAATCCCTGGGAGGGAATGCCAGAGTTAGCAAGAGATCCATTACTTCAAGGACATATAACTTTTAGCCAACCTACATTAAACTGATCAGATAATTGGCCACAACTCCTTATTTAAAGTAAAGGATGGCTGCAGCATATGGAGACTACAGATTCCACCATGCAATGCTTTACTGGATCTAAGCAATCACTCCCACAAAGCAATTCCTTACCAGAAGACAGGTATATATTAAAGATGAGGGGTAGGCTGTGTGCCCCACTCTGACCATCCCTGCATAAATGCACCTGCGGAAGTTACTCAACAGCACAAAAGAAAACCCAAGAACAGCAAAACCACAAACACCTGGGCCACTATTTTGGTAGTGAAAGCCTTCAAGTTCATTTCAAAACTGCTATGGCAGAGGTGAGGAGAAGAAATATTAATTTATCAGGCTCTGCTCTAGATATACCATGTAGACAAAGTACATTCACAATGCTTTCAAGCGGTAAACAGACATTTTCTTCCTAAACAACATTTTTGTTCTCCCAAGCATACACAGACTTAATTGCTTATGAAACCGTGTCCCAACCACTTTAAATCTAGAATATTCACCAGACATGGTTTCACACTGATGCCATGATAAAACTTGATTTGGTAATTCACTCAGTTCTTCACTGGTCTAGCAAGATCTACGCAGCAAGAAAAAGATTTGGCATCTCAGAAACAGGCAGATTCAGAGAGCAAGCTACAAAATGCTAGTTGGATGAGTCACCTCAGTTAATATCAACTTCCCAAAAAGTTAAAGAACACTATATAATTCTATAAGCTACATGACACAGGAAACTTTTTGTCCTGGTGAAAAGGGAATAGTTACCCATAAGCGATCATGTCCATAATTCTTTACCAATACATCTCTATTAAGATGACAGGACGTATGGAAATTGGCAAAAAAAGTAATCCCTAACCAACATCATCCTCTAAACATAGCTACATGCATGCACAGGTGAAGACCCTCTGACTTCATCTCTACTCATCTCACACTATTCCACCTCTCATGTACTACACTCTGCCACCAATAATTGACTCCTATGCCCTCCACCAACTATGCACTTCTTTCATGTCACTCCCTATATTATAGAGTGTCTCCTCCAGTGGATCAAGAAACGTCCTCCCTTTCCTCCAAGACTCCCCTTAAAATGCAGTTTGTGACCACCTGTGCGCCGCTAAGCAGTCAGCCCCGAATCACCACATGACCCTTTAACACAACTTATATTACAGTATAAACAAAAGTTTTGTTATTTTTATCATTACTGGAACTATTGGAACTACTAAGAAAACAACTATAGAGTTGCTTTGCTTTTATGATGCACTGATCCATCCCCTACTTTTTTCTATGCGTTGTCTAATTTAGCCTGCAAGCTCAGCAGGGCACGTAGTTGGACCACTTGTATTCATAAAGCACCACGTACACCAATGCTGCCACATACATTAAGTTCCAAGTTTTCTTAAGCAGCTGCCATTTCCAATGGTCAGTCTGGCAAGGAGAAAGCTCAGAGGACCTCAACAATTTATTTTAGACAATTAGAAAGCCAAATTTAAGCCATCTGTGCAAGATCTTCAGAAAGCGAAGACTGCTTGGTTCTCATCCCAGTAGATTCAAGGGCATGAAGCATGTAGAAATGTATTCATAGGTCCCTGTGGAGGTTAGAGTCTGGATACTCAGAAGAGAAATTTTCCAGTTAATGTGGAGCTCGGAATATACACTGGGGGAAACTGGAGCTTCACACAACACAGCTTTCTCTACAGTGAACTAAAATAAATCTAACCATTTCCAAAGAGCTGATCCCACCTTTGTGAGAACATAGCTCTTGACTGTTACTGAACCTATGAAATTTTGATAGCACCGGCAGTCTCCAAGCCATCTAACTGGTGTAAAAGGAGACAGTGGAACAGGTTTGGCCCATATCTGAACAGGATCTTCAAGACAGGGTAGTAATTTACCTACCTTACTAGCATAAACTACACCACTGAAGAGATACGGGATGATGGAAAACCTCATGGCTACCTCCATTGACACACACTATAAACTTCAAAGCATGAAGACTGCTAAACACCAAGACAACAAACCCCAGGCTCCACAGAATTGTTTTCCTGGCTTCTCCACTGCAGAATAGCTATGCAGTTTAGCAAAAGCTCTTTAAGGGGCAGATTCAACAGCTGCTCCCTATTTTATTTCAGCAGGATTTTCTGTGAACAGAGCAGCTGCAGAATCAGACTGGCTCAAAGACTGTCTTTCCATGCGTCAGTCGAAGCCATGGAAAGACACGCAGCTAGTACTGGAGAAACTGCTGGGCTTCAGCTTTTTAAGAGCAACCCACCTCAGCAGCCCAGCAGTCAAGCCACTCATGAGCAATCCAATAAACCAGGGCACAGGAATGAAGAAAAAAACTGATAGCAACAGATTTCAGGGCTGAGATCCCAAGAATGCAAAGAAAGTTTTCAAGTTAGGAAACACTGATATAGTTTTAGTTAAACCACAGTCAATTTACTGCAGTTGCTCCCACACATACAAATGGTAAGTGAAGCTTATTGTATGAACAGTGACTGGGGCACAGCAATGGAAATTTAAATACATCTCAAACTGTACATGAACGAAATCAAGAGGAAAAATTCAAGCTGCCGGAGCCTGAGCAGTAAGGGCACAAAGCCAGGAAGAAATGAAGACCAGCAATTCCTGTTTCTGAATACTGTCAGTGGATTTTCAGCCTTCTAACCCTCAGAAAACCGACAAGCATCTAATGCCATGTCACAGGGCAGTACAGAGCCACAGTGAGACTCCATAATGCAGCCGGCAGAAAAAGCTAACCTACATATGTCCTAATTTCTTGATAATGTTTTGCTTTAATTTTATAAGTTTTCAGACTGTCAAATGATAAATTGCCATATTCACAGCAGTTTCATTTCAGTTTCAGAGTAGAGGTGGCATAGAGGGGGGATGAGTACTCAAAGAAATGGGCTATTTATTTCATGAACTCATTTCAAGTGTAAATTGGGCAAAATACTCTAATGGCTTCTCTGATCAATACTAAACCTCACAGTGGCAGGAAAAACTAGTACTATAAGCCTCAAATAATGAAATGCACAACACTTGACGAACAGCCATTAATTCCTACTTTATAAAAGTGACTGCTCTAACCCACCCTAAAGTAGATTTAAGAACTGATGCATAAAACCAGATGAAAGCATTTCAAATGGATGGTGTCAAGGTTGGTAGGCCAAAATTTTTACCAACATTCTTTACTATTTGAAAAGCCCATGCAATCTTGTGTTTTGTCCAAAATAAGTGTTGCACTGCTCTTTCAAATAGTAAGAAAGATTTCAGCAGCAGCTCAGCATTCATGAGCAACCCTATAAATAAATCAGCAATCACACATGAAGGAAAAACATTTCCACAAGCTCATATAAACCCTCCAAAAGGGTTATATTTAGTGATTAAAAAAAAGACTTTAGAGATACCTCAGCAATGCAGTTTTGGGATCCATTATGGTTTATAGTACAAACAAATTTAAATGATTGCTTCTGTATCAAGTCAAGTGACCTCAGTAATAGGATACGCTGTTCAACTCCAGATACAGCTTTCAGTTTAGCTTCTTTTAATTGTGACCTAAAGTCATCTTAAAATAAGGCAATTTGTTATAATGCAAAGGCAAAGAACAAATTTTCCCTGCCTCAAACAGGCAAATGTGCATAAGGGACGGCAAGAGCCCAAAGATGAAAGCTCTTTATTTGTGCATTTAATTAGAATGCCCACATGGAATTTTAAACTTACCGCATCTACCCAAATGGTTTTAATGCAGTTAAAAATATCTTCCAATTAGTTTAGCTCTTGTTCACCTTCCACTATATCTTTGCTTCTCATCCCAAATCCCCCCCACAGTGTCCCCCCATATCTCACCCATTCCAGTCTCTCATTTCGACCCACTCAATTTGTATTTAAAAAGCACTCACAAGTACATACTCATTTTATGTACTTTTCTTACATTAATACTCTGAAAAGAGACTTCCCTCATTGAATCTAAAAGTGGTTTACAAAGGTGGGTAAATATCCCTATTTTACAGACGTAGGAACCAGCAGCGTGATTTTTCTCAAAGTTAGCTGCAGATGTGGGAACAGAAAACAAGTCTCAGAACCGTCCATAGGTCTAGCTCTAGGCAATACTATTTCCCTTGACACAGTACTTGATAAGGATTCAAATTACCTCCCTTTTAAAAAAAAAAACAAACAACTTGCACCACTATATAATTTCAGTATCAGCCTGAGTCACAGCATCAGCCATTTGAACACTATAGACTCATGGCTTGGGCCAAAGTCACCCTGCTCAGACTGATGATATGTTTAGAATAAAGAGAGTGTAAGCTGTAAATTTAATCAACCGGAGAGCATGTTTAGACTAAGACGCAGGGGCTTTCCACCCACATCCTTCAGGAAAGTTCAGATTTAAACTTGAAACTAACTTTGAAGCTAAGAACGGAGGTTCTAGGAATCCAAGATCACCAGAGCTACTGTCATGAAGTAAATTTGAAAAATTCTACCTTTTTGCTCTCTGCCATGTCGCTGTTCCCTCCTCCCTTTCTCAGCATACAGATCCTTCCATCGAAGTGTAGCTAACAAGTTTTGATCCCTATGCTGGGTGGGATCATTGCTCAGCTTGCCAAGTTGATAATGGCACACTTAATAAAGCTTTTCATCTTCTTGTTACAAACATTAAGTAATCCTCCTAACCATCCCTGTGAGAAGTACGTTATTTTCTTTTCAAAGATGGGAAATGGAAGGCAAAGAGGTGGAGGAACTTGTGGAGTTATATCACCATAATCAAGCCAGTACCAGCTGATAAATACAGGGAAGTTATGTTTCCAACCTGACCCAGCTCTAGAAGTGGACGTTAAGCATTTTATCACATGCACACTGCCATGTTAACAAGTACTAAGCTAGTTTTCCACCATTAAAAACCAGCTCATCACAAAGATTCTGGGCTACCTACAACTCAAACGGTAGCACATTATGCTAAACTCAACCTTAGCTAAGTAACCCAAGGATAAGACTCTCCATCACAACCCTCAAGCAAGAGCCAGCCAAGGTGCTTTGCCATATGCCCTAAAGGCCAGATCAGGCTCTGCAGGAGTACAGTTGAGGATGTTTTACTGGGTGGGAAAAGGGCCTTGCTTTGTTCACTTGCCACTTTTGGTCTTCTTCCTTGTGTAAACCGCATCAAATGGAGTCTGCTCTACAAGTTGTCTCCCTCCAAACTGCTCTATTTAGTGCCATATCCTGTAAAGCACCGAACGCCAAAATAAAGATCTTCTTTTCTAACATCCCACCACTTCTTGCACAGGCCCCTCCTTTCCTTCAATCTTAATCTGTTTGACTTTTACCTACCCACCCTAGTCTGCTTGTGGCGCTACATACGTACCCCTGCAAGGTCTTACTGTATGCGTCCCACACACCTGTTTACTGCACGTGCAAGAGAAGAACTTGGGTTGGCAACAATCTGGCTCCACAGACAGAAACGGGCCCCTAACGGGGAATAGGTGAGCAAGCCCTACTGGCCAGCTGTCAGCTAGGAACCGTCCCCCGGGAGAGGCGGGGAGAGCTGAACGGCCGCAGATGTAAGGGGTGGGGGCTACGGCCACTGCGGGGGGAGCGCCTCAGGGCCCGACCAGCCCCGGCGGTGCTGCGTCGCCCCGCACAACTGGGTCCTGAAGCACGTGGCGGGCGGGTGCGCGCTAACGGGACCCCAACTGACACGGGGGAGGGGCGGGGGGAGATTCGTGGGGGGGGCGGGGGGCGTCGACCCTAACGTTCTGAGTGGAGGCTCGCGTACGGTCTTGTAAGCACTACGGCCACCCCGGTCTCCCTTTCACTCGCCCGCCCTTCCCCCTCAGCTCTCTCCCGTGCCCCCCCAACACCTCGTTGCGCGCCCGACAGCCCAGCCCCCTCCCTCCCATTCCCCCACCAACACCAGAGCTCGCCCCTCCCTCAGGCCCCCATTACCTGCCCGGCCGCCGTCTCCGCCTGCCCCGCGCCGCTGCTGCAGTTGGAACGGGATGGTGGCCCTAAGCGGCTGCAGCCCCCCCACTCCGCCCCGGCAGCAGGAGGCCCCGGCGGCTCCCGCCATCCCCAGCTCCGACCCAGCCTCACCCGCGAGCCCCAACAGTAACCAGCGAACCCCCCCGCGCGCTGCCACTTATCAGAGCCTCGGGGAACGAGCTGACCAACGTACGCCGCTGCCCATTGGACCCCGACGGCGGCTAGCTCCGCCCACCGGCCAATAGAGGGCCGCCGCCACGCCCCGAGTATTACCCAGAAGGGAGAAGACTGCGAAGGTCCCGCCCCTCACGCACGGTCCAATCAGAAGAGCAAGAAATAATAATATCGCGCTCCCCTCCTATCCGGACCAGAGGGCAATAGAGACGCAACAGATGGACAAACCACCTCAGACCAATCAGAAAAGAAGAAGCGCACAAAAGGCCTGCCTCTCTTCGGCATCCAATCAGAAATCGAATTGGAGTCCCACCCCCTCACGCCAAGCACCAATCAGAAAGGCAGGACATGTTTGTGTCTCAATCCCCGCCGCAGTGCCCAGTCAGGAAGGCAGGCGATAGTAGGGTCCCGCCCCCTCCCCATGCTAGATTAGGTGGGCGCTGTGGTTTAGCGCTTGCCGGCTGGTTCGCAGCTCACTGACGATACCGAGTTTGTTTTTCGCTTTTAGAGCCAGTTACTGGGGCAAGAGCGTGAGGTCTACATGAGGACCACGTGCGGGAAGCTCACTGTGGTAGGGCCTGCCTGCGCTGAGCGCACACAGCTGGAGTCGCTAACACAAAACACGTAGTAGGCGATGACATAGATACACTCTATTCTCTCAACCCTTCATAAAAAGGTTGTTAAGACGAGTGGGGAGTCAGGACTCCTAGCTTGTGCCTGTATCTAGAGCGTGAATATTGTCTAACAGGAGTTACTGAAATATCACCACCTTAAAAATGGTGAAGTGAACATCAAGCTCGCTACTGTGGGGGGAGCTTAGACAGGAGCAGAGGTTTAATTGACTACTACTTTCTTAGCAGGACAAAGCAACAGTTCTGCCAAACTGCACACCTAACAAGAAACTTGGTCTCTTTTCTCTTGTCTCCACAGTGATGCATTGATAAAGGGTTTGAGCACAGTTGATCTTCTCCAAATATTGAACAGAAACACCATCGTATTCAGAACCTGGGTGTACTGAACCTCTATTTCTAGTGAAGCAAAACCTTTACTTACAATGAACCTCTTTTGTGAGGAAAACATTTCACTATAATAGGTCCCACTGGTTTGCAGTTAAATAATTATTTAATACAGATTCCTGTATGACCTGGAATAAAAGGAGCATAGAAAAAAATAGTCAAGACTCCTCTGGATTCAGGAATTAACCTATAATAGGTACCTGATCATTGACAGCAATGAGACCATAAGAAATAAATGTTCACATAAGTGTACTTAATTTCATCTTTATCAATTTGAGTATTCCCAGGAGATGTCAGATCAGGAAACTGAAGTCCTTTATTCACACTAAAGTTACAGCAAGCATCCTCCATTCATTTCCTAGCCCGTAAGCCTTACTGACTAGCTGTCAGAAAGTACCAGCTTTCAGTCTTTGCTGGGTCAGATTTGAATACTGTGACTTAGGTTTTCACCTCTTCCAGGAATCCTCCAAATCATTTAGATCCCCAGCTACTGATTTATCTACATGCAAAAGGGAGGAAAAGAAGAAAATGAGGTAGCTTAACAGATTCAGATTTTAGCACTCCCCTTCTTAGAGATCTTTTAAAAAAATGAAATAATTTTACAGGACAATTAGAAGTAACTAAATCCATTGTTCTTGACACAATGTGCCATATGATGCATTTGCAGCATCATTCATATTATACTTCACAGAGAGTATGTGTCTTCAAGCAGAGCATGTTTTCTTACTGCCAGTACTGTGATATAGCTAGAAGAGCATCATCACGTGTCAGAGCGAAAGAGAAAATGTATTGGTATGTGGTCCTGATAATTATCAGACACAAAATATGAAAAAAGTTGTCCTAACCTCTGAAATTTTAGAATAAAAGCTATCATGGTTGGGGGAGGGGGAGAATCATATTTGCTCAGATATTTTCCTTAGCAGACAATTAAGCTATTTTAAATTTTTAGGCTGTCAGCTCCCAGTAGGGGATGGGTTGCTCAATTTAAAAGATATTACCTATGGAAAATGATTTCTGTTCTTGCAAAATATAAAGGACACCCTTTCAGTCTTTTCTCACATGTAATTCTGATTGCCCTAATAATAATTGTAGCATAGAAAAGAGGAGAAGACAAAAATATTGCTACAACATTACATAACTGCATGAACCTATCTGTGTGTCCACCTAGGTTACTATTACAGTTTGACTAAACAGTCCATTAATTACACACTTATGCCATCATCCACCTCAAATAACCTAGCCATTTCTAACAATGATTGCTTGAAGTGCTTTCAGTACTTTCTCTGAGGTGATGTAATTTGCGTGAAGAATGCTGGATCCTCAGTGACTGCAAAGCGTGTTTATGAACAAGTTCCTAATGAAAATATTTAGTAATTATTAGTTTCAATGCCATGCACGAATATTTATCCTTCCAATATCCCTGTGAGAGAGGCTTTTAAGTATTAGCCCTCTTTTGCAGTTGGGGAAACTTGAGGCAGGAAGAGGTTTAAACCTGCTTATAGCCATGCACCAAGTTAGCAGGCAGGATTAGAACTCAGGATTCCTAATATCTGACCTCATGTTTGGTCCATGGTCCCTTAGTGGCTGAGATCTGCAAAAGCACTCAGTTTTAGCCTAACTCTGCCCACACTGAAGTCAGTGAAATGTTCATGGTTTGTCTTTAAACTAGAAAACTCTCCTTAAAAAGTTTTTCTCCTAACAGCAGTTTCACTAGTACTATTTACTACTAGATGGACCATAGCTTCTTCCTGCTTTCAGGTGAAATCTAAGAGTTCTATCTCAGCATACCTCCCCCCTCAAATAATAGCATTTTAAAAAATGTGGTGGGTGAATGAGAAGGGAAAAAAAAAAAAAAAAGCTAAGCTACTGTAGATTTATAAAGATACCACAGAGATAAATTAGAAACAGGTATAGGCAAAGAAGGGAAAGCCATGTGGGCTTAAGTGATAGGTTAGGGTTTGTCTACATTAGAATTTTTGCAACAGTAGAGCTGCACTGATGCAAAGTCTCAAGGTAGATATGCTACACCAGCATACGGCAGGGCTTGCACTAGTGCCATTTATGCTGCTTTCAAACCAGAGTAACTCATGCTAGTGCCAAGTGCACAAGCCAAAGTGATGTTTTGTAACTCCAGGATTTGACTCCCAGTCCAGGTTTTAGGGTCTAATCCAGCTCCTGTTGCCAAAGGGATCAGACCCTTTCTCTTTAGATGCCAATCCTCCAATCTGCAGAGTGCCCTCAACTCAAACGGACTTTAATGGGTTGACTGCATTCGGTATCTTCAGGAGATATTGCGCTACTTGCAGGATCAAGCCCCTAGGAGTGTAGATTCTGGAAGTGTCTCTTATTAAATGAAGGAGCAGCACTTGTAGCTTCCAAAAATTGTCCCATCCAGTGCCCCACCCCCTGCCTGAAGGGAGATCACTGTAGTGTAGGGCTTTAATAATAATGGAAGGGTTAAAGGTTGGGGGGGGGGGGGGAACAGGATCATTGGGTCACCTGTGGAGAATAAGAGAAAATTCAAGATGATCCAGTTTGTTAGTCCATCATGTGAATACATGATAATACACATAGGTCAAATCCTATGGAATGAATAAAAAACAGACCTCAAAGTTAGGCCCCATATTATTAATATATTTTATTTTGATATCACCTACCTGCCACAGCATTCCAGGCACCTCAAAAACCTACAAGTTTAAAATCATACAAGATCCAAATCATAAAATATTTTAAAACTGTATCACAGGAATATGGTGAACGTGGTTAAATGCACTGGACCAAATTCAGACCCTAGTGTAACCATCAACTGCAGTGGATGAATTTGGTTCCATTCTGCTTTAATACTCCCACCTTATTCTCTTTGGATCCTCTAAGGAAAAGATAGAAATAAATACACACATGAAATTAAGCTACATTTAAAATATGTTCAAACAGCATTAATAAACTGGATGAACCTCAAACAAAAAAGCCAGAAAATGCAGACGCCCCCACCCTTAAACTATCTTGTACGGGGGGTACTGCCAGAGCCTCTACGCAGTGGACAAACCAACACACCATAGGTACCACAACAGAGGGACAACAAAGCAGGGTAGCTACTCCATAATGTCACAGACAGGTATGCAAGACTCACATGTACTCTTGGTGTTGTGCTTGGTGCATCTTCTCTGACGTGATGGTGGCTCACAGTACACAGAGTTTAAGTGTTGGCATGACAGCTGCAGCGTGGTTTCACCTGGATTTGGAGAGTTTAAGTAGGACCCTGAATGTTCTAAAATAAGGAATTATTTGAGACACATAGCACATCAGTATAAGGTTCTTAATATCGGATAGCTTCTTCCTCTGCTATTGGCCTCAATTATTGTTTTAAATGTATTCACTATACAACGCCTTCGCACCAGCTTTCTGCTATTTACACCATTTACTGTCTGATAGCTGGAATTAGCTAACTAATTTTCTTTGAAAATACTCTAAGACTCAATCCTGCAAAATCAGATCCATGAAGGCAGGCAGACCTCCTAAGTTCACATGTAGCATACGTCTGACTGCAGAACAGATATTTAGAATTGTATTGTATTTCCTCACAGGATTCATTCACTTCTATTCCCCTCCCTATCCCTTCCACTCAGGTAGGCCAGGGTTTTAAAGAGCTCAGTACCCACAATCAGAGCCAAAATTTTCACCATTGCTCTGGATTTGGCATACAGAGTTCTCTTGCAAATCTATTCACAAAAGTGTCAAAATATGAGCTGTTGGGTGCTGAAAACCTGGTCCTGAGGTATTTTGAAAATGTGACTCCTGGAACTAATCTACTTCTCCATTCCTTCAGATGCAAGGACCTTCTCCCCTGCATCTCCCACTGCCTGGAAGAGCCTTTCACAACCTCTGTGTCTCTTACTCCATCACCCCACCCACCCCCCTAATTCTCAGATATCGTTTGGGATCATTTTTCCTGCTCTTGCTTTCATTGGAGCTTTGTAGTTCTATTTCACACATTCTGTATGCAAGCTATTACACAACATATAGTTTTATGTCCTAGTCCAAACTGAAAGGGAGGTGATCAAACTTCAGGCCAAGAGATATTGTTATAAAGACTTGCAGTGGCTCTTGTAATCCTATCCTGGCCCACCCTGGGACCAGACTCTGTCTAATGGTTTCAGACATCACTTTTCTGCTTCCCCATGGGTGTCTTCAGGAGGGGATGGCTGGTGTGCAGCGAGACGGGTGTGGTATGCATATCTCATGCAGACGCAGCAGAGCCTGGGAAGCTGTGGTTTAACTAGATAAGAGAGAAGAGAAAAGGAGCGAGGTGGCAAAGCAGCCTCAGCTCCACTCCAACCTTTCTGGAAACAAGAAAACGTTATATTACAGGAGTGAGCAGCTAACCTCCTATAGTGGAGATCACAGCAGAGCAGTGCTCTTCATCATCTTCCTCTATCCCCCTTCTCACAAGACTTGCTGCTTCAATTTGCATGTGGAACACTCAGGACATAACTCTTGCATTGAGCGCAATCTTATTTCAAGAAGAACTCTCTTACAGAGGGTATGCATGCGTATGCTGCAATATTTCAGTTAATGAAGGAATGACAGATGCATAGAATTAATCTTGTAATTGAAGCACAGATGAAGTATAACCTACAATTTTGTTATTAACATTTTTAAAAGAAAAAAAAAATACCCACCTACTGTCATCGCCATAAAATCTTCTCGTCCAATCACTCCTAACTACGGATACTATAGAATCAGTCCCTGTTTGGGAGCTCACAGGTACTACTGGCCTACCCTCTCCTAGCTCATGGTACTATAAAAAATTGTGCAGGAGCACCAATTGTGTGGGAGCTCACATCTACTCCAATCCTATCCCATCATGGGCAGGAATGATTTAGGATCTCTATGTGCGGAAGCTCAAACCTGCCATTTTTTGTTGTGTTTGTAGAACACCTACAGCACTACCATGGGGTTCTGGTCCATGACTGGGGTTCCTAGGTGCTGCAGGAATTCATAGATAATGATAATGATAATAAATAAATAGTAATACTCTAGTCCCAGCCTCTCCCAGAAGGACACACTATTGACCTTATTCACAGCACCACTCTCTTGAAGGCAGGGGAAAAATTATACTACATATTCCCAGATGGCTTTTCTGGTGGATGCCGTTTCTGCAGGTTCTCCTCAATTCACCTAAGACCTCACACTAGTTCCTTAACTTCCTGTTAGAGAGTCCCTGAGCCTGTTCTCCTGGCTGACCACATAGAATCGCCCCCACCCCTTCAAAATTTGTGTATGAAATTACGAGTAAAATTTATCTGTTGGAGACACTCTTTTAGGCTGTTTCTGCCTTTCTGTATACAAAGCCTTTTCAATAGCAAACCACTGGCCCTGGAAATAACTACACTTAACTATCAAGGTCCAAATGGAATAGTGTCAAAGGAACAGGAGATGAATGTAAGTCAGCTGGGAGAGCCAAGATACAAGAATGGAGCAGGAACTGATGACGGTACATGGGTAAGAGAACAGCTCCATCGTAAGAAGACAGTGAAGAATGGAATTAGCAATGCTAAATAAAGGCCACTGACTGCATTCTTTCATCACAGCTTTTGACTGGTAGCTTCACCCTTCTATTAATCCCTGATCATTTAATTGGTCCATACTTTGTGAAAGTTCAAACTCACCTTTCAAACAATTTCTACAACTGGACACAGATCAAAAATTATCATGCCTCATGCCACCTCAGCACTGGTGTTTCCATGCTGTTGTTTCACTCTGCCATAAGAGAGGTAAAACAAATGTGTTCCAGTGCCTGAGTTAACCAGATCATGTGTTATAAATATAGCTGGGGTGTTTGCAGGCTGCAATGGGATGCAGCTTAGCTTTGCTACTTTGAGGAGAAGCACTACCCCAGATAGTCTTCGCCACCAAGTTGTTTCTTCCTCCTCTAGATTCTTAGGCCTGGTCTTTACTTAAAAAAAGTTAGGTTGACACTGCCTACAGCACTCAGGGATGTGAAAAATCCACACCCTTGAGTACTGTAGCTATGATGAGCTAATCCCTGCTGTAGATGCAACTATGTTGACCAAAGACGATTTCCTTTGACCGAGCTACTGTTGCTCAGGGAGATGAGGTTCCTGCAGTGATGGAAAAAAAACCTTCTATCACTGTAGAAAGCATCAACACTATGATATTACAGTGATATAGCTACAGTGCCTTGCCCCAGGAGACCCTATAGGTAATGATTTATTTCATTCTGCCAATGCCTCTAAGCTTACTACCTCTAAGACTTTTAGGCAGAGCTTCCCAAGAAGAGGAGAAAAGAACTGTAAGGAAGGAAGATGGTTAGGAGTGGGATGAGTTGATAATTAGCAAGGCTGACAGCTGCAGTATTTGGCATCCTGCTAAAAACAGTTGGTTTTAAATTACTCCACAATGGGAAAACAACTAATTTTTATCCATCCAGAGGGCTGCAGCTATTTTAAGATCTCACCTCAATCTCATCAAATCAGCCCAGGATGGAAGGTTTGTGTCTACTGTGACAGAAGAAAATGTCTACATGATGTGCATTCTGGACCCCTTCAGGAGCTGCTGCACTTCCAGAAGTCACTGCCACAGCTCTGAGAATGGTGGAGGTAAAACAATTACTTTTCTGAAGTGCTGGATCCTGCGCTCAAATATAGCTGAACAATGTAGTCATCTCCTCATAACAGAGGTTCCTCAATGCTGTGCTGTAAAACAGCAAAAAAAGCGATGTAGTCTTATTGGTGTTAAAGGACCCAAGGTTAAGAACCCATGTTTTGTTTATTGTATTATATCTGCTGGTTTCTATGAATCCTGCTGTTGTAATTTCTGTAACCTTCCAATCCTGAACAGTCAAGAAGCAGAACTAATCTACTGCAGAGATCTAATCCAGCCAGCCAACTACCATTCTCACCCATCTCTCTCTTTGCAGAACCCCAGAATGCCAGCTACCTCATTAGGAAGAGCAAATGCTGCATCAAAGCATCCGAATCTATCAAATCTGTTCCATAGTATCTGAAGCAAAGTGCTGATCTAGTCAATACTCTCTCAAAAGGAGTAGCCTTTTTAAAAAGCACAGTCTGTACAACAGTATGCTCAGTATTTATAGTCTGTATGTGTACGAGCATCTATTTGTGTGTAACAGGTTTTCCTCCTCTCATTGCCCTGAGTCACACCTTAAAAAAAAACAACTCCATCTCCCCCTCCTTGGCTCTGAGTCTATCAGCTTCACTGGAGGGACTGACAAGCAAAATGGAAATCTCTCAGAATGAACAGATCCAATACAGTTTATCATTCTGGTCCATCATACAAATCCTGAATGAGATTAAGTAAATTCCTTGGTGTTTACTATGGGTGGGAGGGAGACAAAGCTAAGTTTTAAGGTCTTGATCTTTTAGTGAAACTTCAAAGGGTATGTTTTTGTATGAACCAGACTTTCCCTCAGTATCCTTGAACAAAATTCTTCTCACTCCCTCTAAATTGTTACATAAAATGGTTACCTGCCTTCTATCCCCATCCCCCAAAGATGGCTGCTTTTCACTAGTGGGGAGTTTGGACACTCACATGGTTTGATGTAAAAGAGCATAACTGATGTTATTTTTTTTTAAATTAGAGGCTTTGACAGATTATTCTCCACACATCTAAGCTACTTCAGAGTCTGATCTGGCTCACATTGAATTCAGTGGGACCTTTGCCATTAACTCATAATAAAAGTAAGATGAGATATTATGAAACAGACAATTTGCACTAAGTTATATATTATCATACAGCAGAAAGTAATAAATTCACATAAGAGGAATCACTGATGTCAAAAAATTGCCAGTTCAGCAAGGGAGCATGTAAATGAATAAAGAATAGCACCCGTGAGAGAAAACCAGTCAATCACTGAAGAATCAGTGCCAGATAATGCATGGATTCAGAAGATAAAGGGTCTAGTTACAGAAACAGTGTGAGAATGCTGTCCCATGGATAGAATGAGACACTAAAAATCCCCACTCACGTGTTCTGTTCCCAACTCTGCCACTGACTCACACTGAAGGAAAAAAAAAAAAAAAAGTCACTGTACCACAAAAAAATGGGTATAAAAGGTTACCCTGCCTCAGAGGCTTAACTAATGTTTGTTAAAATGCTTTGAGATTCCCCTTGAAAAGAGGGGCTACATTAAATGCAAAGTGTTAATCGTCACAGAATAATGGCTTGCTTAGGAGAATGAATTATAAAACAGCAGGAGTAAGCATTACATTCCTGGGGTGGGGGGAAAACATGGCTTCTGAACTAGTGTATGAGACCCTCTGTAATTAGAACTCTTATCTATGGACCAGTTGTGATCCACAGAGCATTAGCTGGTGGCCTGCAGGCAGCTGCCTGGTCACTTGGTGTTGGATTGCTTTGTTTCCAGCTACTAAATTGTATTAGAATAAGTTAAACATGCATTAAATATTTTCCTGATGTTACTTTTCCATGTAAACTGCTATATTTGGCACAGGAATGTTATTCTATCAGAGGCAAGGTGATTCCAATGACAGCTTTTCTATTAAGATGGTTTTCTCGTTTTGAAAACGCTTAAGACCCCATGAATTCGGAAATAGGTTACATAGAGAGAGCTGTTTAGTAACAGGCAGAATATAGGAAGAAAAAGCAGATACTGAAAGAAAACAACCCATTTGGCTGAACATAACAGTCTAGAAGTTCCAAAGGAAAGAAGATTGGGGTGGATTTTGTTTTACCATGAATAAACTGAAAACAGGAGTTTTCAAATAAACTTTCAATTCCAGCTGGCATTTCTGAACCTTCTCCTAGGGCAGCCATCTTGTTGGAGAGTGATTCTGGCAGAGTGCAGGCCTACTGGAAAGAGCACTCATCTTGTTTCCCCATATGCTTTGATATTAGTTTGACACTCATTAGAAAAAAGGACACGTTACTGGCCCAACTCACCACTGCACTCATGTAATCCAGGGTAAAGTGGGTATAAAATGCTAGCAGTCTGATCTGATAACATTTTATACATATTGGTGTGACTACAAGAGGCACAGGACAATGGGGAATTGGGGCCACTGTTTAAAAACTGAAACACTGCAAAATAGATTCTATCCCCAGTACATCCACTGACTCCAGGGAAACTGATCATCTGTAACCAAGGGCATAGGTTGTGCTTAAAGGTTCCCCGCCCACCCCTTCTTCTTTCTTTATTACAGTCAAACCACTATTCAGGAAATTACACAGTCTCTGCTACTCATTATCCACATTGCCTGGGTCAATTTTAGGGGAAAATGACTGCCCACAGGATAGGGTCAGAAATGCCAAGTGGGATAAACATTTTAATCTCCCTTCCCACGTGTGTCAAAGTTTTAGTCCTAGCGATAAATGTTTCTTACCCCTGGGAATGTTTGTGCCAGTGGGCTGAATAAAATAAGTAGAGTTTTCCTTTAAGGAAGCATGCAAAGAACTTGATTGATCAGGAAGCAAGACATTAACATCAGTGCCAGGCAGTTGGAGAGCACTGCTTAGACTGGAAGGAATGTATTAAAGGAGCAGGTTATGAATTCAAAAGCAGCCAAGAGGATACAAAAAAACCCAAGCTGGGTGGGGCAGGGAAGGCATAAAACATTTGGCCCATCATGAGGCGTTTTGACTCGGCTTAGCAAAAATTACTTTTATTATGGACCTATTCAATAAATTCAACTATAACATTGGGGCTGGGGGAAAGAACCAGGAAGTCTGCAGCTATAGCTGAGTGAAAACTTTTTCGCTTTCAGCAAAGCTCAAACTGGACTGTTTTCCGTTACACTAAAAGTCAGCTGGGCCAAACTGGCCTAGACCTTGTTCTTGGATGCCAGAAAATGCTGGCTCCAGAGAACTGCCTACGATGCCAGCAGAAAAAGTACTTGCAAGGGTTCTGTTGGAGTTCCCCGTAGTACCTTTGTCTACCTAAAGCTAACTGTGCCCTGCAAAACTTCCAACTCAATAAATGGTAGGTGGCCAAGACTGTCTCTTGATAGTGAAGATTTCTGTAGTTATTGTTTACAGTATAATCCAGATCCTGGCTACATGCAAACTGGCTTGGAAAAGGAACTTGGGGTTACCAGACAAAAGGATTCTGAGCTGCCCTCTGCTTCATGGGAAATCAGAGCAGAAAGGGAATGAAGAAGAGGCATTGGTCCATCTCAGCCAGCTGTTTGCTGAAAGGACTGTGGGCACATATGCTCAAAACTAGAGTCCCCTTTGCATGCAACAGCTGATGAATATTTTAATTGCTAAATCCATGAATAAGTACACTGGGCCAATATGAAAATGAATCCAGTATCCTAGACTATCTTCATGACTGCTACAGGCTGGGCTATACACAAGTTCACTCAGACTGGGCCTAACCCTGAAAAGTACGAAGGGCCTCTTGAGAACTGCTGTGCACCCTCAACTCCAACGGAGGTGGAGGCTCAACAGCTGCAGAGCCAGCCTTACTGCTGTGAAATTGCATCTGCTCTTTAATCCAGACTAGATTCACTACAGCTTTGCACCTTGTATCATCTTTGTACACATGCAAAAAAAAGTGTAAGAACTACCAAATCAGCATGTTGGCATTTTACACCCTGTTTGCACAGGGATAAATAACTACACAAGGTCAAGACAGTAAAGAATCAGGCCCAAGATTCCTAGCCAGTGACATGCAGTTGGCAGCACAAAGAGACTATCAGCCCTGAAAGAGATGTTTTTGTGAAAGACAGTGACAATTTGTCACGTACACCTTGAAGATCTCTCCAGGGACAGCATAGGTGAGCATGGGAATTGTCCTAGCATTATATGCTTGGGAATGAGACACTTTTCTGATGCAGCTCTACTGACACTTGTACAACCCCTGATGAGAAGAGACTTGTATGCGAAAGCATCTCTTCCCAGATGCTCTACCCTGTCCTCTTGATTCTTTATTGGTGGATGGTAGCAGGGACTTCAATCCTCTAGTGCAGGGGTTCTCAAGCTTCATTGCACTGCGACCCCCTTCTGACAAAAAAGTTACTACCCAACCCGGAAGGGAGACCGAAGCCTGAGCCTGCCTGATACCTGCCACCCCAGATGGAGGCTGAGCAAAGCCAAAGCCTCACTCAGCCCCATTCACCCCCAAGGCTGAAGCCCTCAGGCTTCAGCCCCAGACAGTGGGATTCAGGCTTTGGCTTCAGCCTCTGGCCACTGCAAGTCTAAGCCAGCCCTGGCAACCCCATTAAAACAGGATCGTAATCCACTTTGGGGTTCCAATCCACAGTTTAAGAACCACTATTCTAGTGGAGCCACACCTCTGCTCCTTTAACGAATCTGATCTTCTGTGCTTCTTTCTTGGCGCCAGGGTAGGGGATCAGTGCCAACATTCAGAAGTGATGTCCAGAGAGCAATCTGCATTGATGCAGAGTACTCAGTGTGTGCCCAAAGCGGGAAGGTTCAGAAGGCATATGCAGGGCTGCCTCCAAGAGGACGTGACACTGCCTCACCTCTCTATTCTTTTTTGTCTGGGATTTAAAGTCCTGCAAATCTGGCAGCAGTCTTGAATGCGACCTTCTTGAGGCACTTCAGGCAGGTGTAATGAGGGTGGGTCACTGGCATAGATTTCTTGTAGCCTGCACAAGGCTTAAAATCCAGAGACTAAGGCATATTCCAGTACCAGGCATTGGTACCCAGTGAAAAAAAAGGAACTTAGGCTCCAAGAAAAACAACAAAGAAAACCTATACTTATCTAACACTAACAAATACACTTACTATTCACAGGATGAAAAACAAATTTTCCTGTCAAGGGAGAAACTTGCAGTGGCAAGTTGATGCCCTCCAACTACCAGTCAAAATGGTAGGAAGGAACCGAGAAAGATCTGGGGCGACCATGATCTTTATGCCAAACGTGCAGCAGCACAAGGTAACGAAGGGTCCATGTACTGCCCAAACCGCCACTGCTAAGGGAAAAATCTGTCATTCTGGTACCCTGGGCATGCACACACACCTGAAATGGAATGGATATGTGCAATCATGCAAAGAAAAGCCAATGTTTCAGATATCTCCCCTGTGTCGTGTTTTACTCTTATGTCATTTGTCCCCACTTCACCTAACTGTGCTGCTGCAGGTAAAGGGATCTCTTAATGTCTCACAAAAAATAACCCCCTAACCCTAGCAATTAATAATGTATAATAGAACACTTCTTGTACAGCATTTTTCAGTTGAGGATCGTGAAGTGCTTCACAAACATGTACTAAGCCTCATGACATCCCTGTTAAGGCAGATTTGTATTATCCCCATTTTATGGGTCGGTAACCTAAAACAGCGTTAACTGATTTGGCAAGCCTGTAACAGGGCCAGGTACAGAACTCCAGTCTCTTAACTCTCAGTCTTCTGTCCTAACCATTACATATCATTGCCTCACTAGGTATTAGGAAGACTGCTTTTACTTATCAGAAGAGCCACACCCTTCTTCAGGAACGCTTTTCCTTTCACCTCTTATAGTTGCTGGTACTGCTAAGATTTGCGCAATGCATCTCAATTACTTTCAGTGAGACTTTGGTTCCTCAGTCACTTTTGACAATAGAAGTTAGCCTCTTAAACTATGTAGGTGCTTTTGAAAACGTAACCCAAAGTGACTCCAGAAAATTCTTCATTCTGGGTCTTCCTTGGAAGATTTTCAGTCTTGCTTAAGGGACCACAGGGAGCCAGAAATGTTTTTTTTTCTTCATAGATAAAAGTTCATTTGATTATTGCATGTAGAGGAGTCAGATCCAGCCCTTTAACTTAAGAACTTGTGAAGTTTTAAATCTAGAAGGGTGAATAACTCGCTTAATACAGTGACATCTAGTGGTAATGCTAAGTCAGTGTAGAAATGAGACTTTAAATGCCTTATTCCAAACTCAGGCAATGAAGGGAACGCTTGAAAACTCAGACAGAAAGAAGGATCCTCGTTCCTGACACAGCCCACTGCTCTTCATGCAAGGGAATTTATTTTAACACAATGGCCAAAAAAAAAAAATAAATAGACAAATGTCCTCCCCATACCCTCTCCCTAATATATCTTTAAAAGGTCAATCAATCTGTGCTAGTGAAAGAGAAAATTGTACTAGGGTTTGAACCAAGCATGTCCTGGGCAGGCACAAGAAACTTTTACTACATAGTTCTCCCCAGTACGTACAACTGCACTAATCAGAACTAGTGATAGTGGAATTTTCGAGAGGAGCTGGACAGAGACCTTGAACATGCTCCATAGGCAAGTCACTGAACAGCCATCAGATTTTACCATTTCCCAGACATTCCCAACTTGAACTGGATTTTGAACTAGCAGACACACAGCAAAAGCCTCTGTATCCCATTATCAATCCCCTGAGCCACCCAGTCTCTAAAATTAGCTCCATCATAGATTTATCTCTGTGAGAAAAGTTCTGGCAAGCTGCAGCATAATAATTACCTGGTCCTTTCCTCCTTTCAACAGAGGATGGGAAGGAGGATGGAAACACTCAGCATTGAAGGCATCTATCTTCCTTTCTCATCAGGCATCTGAACAAAACCTATTTACAGGAGGAAAATGTGTTTTTTCCATTCACGCATACTTTGTTAAAATAGCGGTATTGTCAATCGTCCTCATACTATTTACTGCTGGGGGGCAGGCAGGAGGTGCATGAATACATGGGGATGGGGGAGAAGGGGTGGATGAGTGGAGGTACAGGGACACACAGGGACAGAAGGAAGGAGAGGAGGGGTGGCTGCGGGATGCATTGACACATGATGGGCAGGGAATGAAAGGAAACATGGGGATGAGGGAAGAAGGGTGGTGGAACACACAGGAATAGGGACAGATGTGCATGAATCAATGGGAGAGGCTAGGGGTCAAACAGAGTCTGCAAGGGAGAGACTCCCCAACCCCCTAACAATCCCCCTCCCAAAAAACTTCTCCCACCCAAACCCAACAACCTTTCAAATTCATTCCCAGGTCCCTTCCCAGCAATTACTTCTCTCTCCCTCATTACCCCTGATTCCCCCACGCCTTCGCACAGCTTCTGAGGGGTGCAGAAAACACTTTTCTGTATTGTATTTTAAATAAATTACTCAAAGTTCTGTATTAATATGCCTAGTAAGGAATCTATTTGTCAAAAAACATTTCCTGAATCTTTTTGTTGTCTATTTTGTTATAGATATATTTGTTGTCAGGTATTTTGAAATAAAATTACCAAAATAATTGAAACAGGCATGATTATATTGTGTTATTTTGATGAATAAAATATGCAGAATTTGAAAATATTGTGTACAGAATTTTTTGGCACCAAATTCCCCTAGGAGTAACTATTTCAGGAACTATGAAAGCGAGCCAGTGTTGCTATTAGAAGCATGGGAGATTGGAGGCCTAGATTCCAAGTGCCGTAATATTTGAGCCAATTGCTGAACTTCAGCGTCTCAGTTTCATCAGCTATATAAACTTAGTCAAATACTTACCCACTTTTGTGCAATGCTTTGAGATTACCAACTGAAACATTATGGCTAAGTGCAGAATATTACACACTGGACCACTGCAAATAAAGACTCCCAGAAATAGACTTTCCATTCACTTAGAGCACAGGCAGTCACAGGATCCTGACTCTTACTTCTAAGTGAATATTGACTCTGGAGATACAGAGCAGGAACAGCCTAATAAACCAGCTCTAAACATGGTTATATACTGTATGTTGCTTAGAGAGCTCTGCTGACATAACAACAAGATGCAGCTATAACTGCAATAAAGCCCTGGCCAAGTTAAATATAGAAATTAATGTCTCATTGGCCACAAAATGCCCTTTGTTCTCAATTCTACAGTTCTTGTCCCTTGGCAGCAGCAGACAATTATTATATCAGGACCATGTAGCAATTTTCTAAGCAATTTGCAAAATGCTGTTTAGTTTCACTGCTTATTAACTTCTTCAAAGAAATTTGAATCAAGTCTTATCACAGCAGGATTGTCTGTCCCATTTAGCCAATAGTTTTCTTGTCAGCACTGACACTTCCAGAGAAGTCTAACTTGACAGGATGTGCACATTTGCAAGAAGTTAATTTAAGCAACATTCCACAAAAATCATAAGTCACAGGTGTATGATGCACACTTAATAGAATTTCAGTTCTACAGAACTTTTCAGCCAGACTCATCTCAAAACACTTAAACTATAACTGATGTACAAGCTGCACAGACAAATCCTTCACCCAACACTGAAATACAGCAACTGCCACATCCCACCCCAGCACTGTTTAATAATGTGCAGGAACACTAGCAAAGGCTTCTTTATCCAATTGAATATGAAAGAGGATTTAAGTGAGGAAGAATATAACTGCCCACATTAGAATTGGGCCAAAACCCCAGAGTACACATTTTGGCAAAAATGAAAAGGTGCCGTTCTTAAATGAACGCAGATGATCAAGACCTTTCTTTTAGATTCCATAGCCTGTCTTCAAATACATCAAATATCAAGATTATAGAAGAACATCATGATTTGTTTGGGGTGGAAGGAAACAACCTCAGTTTTTGTAAAGTTTAGGATTTGGAGGAGATAGGTCACTCATCATCAGTAGAAATAGGGATAACATTTAGGCCTTGTCTATGCTAGAAAGGATTTTCTGGTATAACTATACCAGCAAGGCCCCCTCTTCCTGCAGTAGAAGTGCAATGTAAAGCTCATACCCAGCTTCCCCAACAAAATGAGTTATACAAGCAATATGACATTTTTGCCAACATAACTGTGTCTACACTAATAAGGCTTTTTGCTGGTGTAAAATGCCATAATGGCGAAATTTTCTAGGGCGGGTCTGGCCTTATCTACAATACCCCATAAGACTGTTGTGAGATTATTATTAATTTTTAAAGTACTCTGAGATCTTTGTACTGCCATATGATGCTAATGAAATATAAAACACATCAAGTATTATTAAAGCAATAAACAAACCTTGCAATGAATGTTTAGCTCATTAACTGTTTACAGGGGGGGCAGGGATAGCTCAGTGGTTTGAGCATTGGCCTGCTAAACCCAGGCTGTGAGCTCAATCCTCTGAGGGGACCACTTAGGGATCTGGGCCAAAATCAGTACTTGGTCCTGCTAGTAAAGGCAGGGGGCTGGACTCAATGACCTTTCAGGGTTCCTTCCCATTCTAGGAGATAGGGATATCTCCATTTTTTTTTAACCCGTACCGATAAGAAGTCTGCTTAACTTAGTGGGAATTGCCATTTAAAAAATCTAAAAACATTTAAACCATTTCTTTTAATCTTTTTCATTATTTGTGACTGGCACACAAACTTTCCATTTGATAGAATTCTCTCCTTCTCAGGTTTGTAACAGCAGACTATAACAAAACAAATAAACAAACAGTTATTAATATAGATTTTACTTACTCATTCCAGTAGGCATATTGCAAAAATTACTGGGTTATGCCTACAGTCCACATAGGAAGTATTATCCTTATTTGAAAGATGGAGAAATTGAGACATTGAAAGGTTAAGTGACTTTATCACACAGCATCTCAATGCCAGATTAAAGAACAGCAGCATGTGAAAATAATAAGGGGGGAACCAGGATTCTTAGTTTCTTTTTGCAAATTTTCATCCCAAATCATCACTATGTGCAAAATTTTCAAAGGTGCCTAAGTGACTTTATATAGTGGCCTATATAAGTGTGGGCCATTTTTTTAAGCCGCTGAAATTTGACTTTTTTTATGTTGGCTCACTGACATACGAAAGAGCTATAAATTTGTGAGTTCTGATGGGAAAGGTACCCTAAGACCTCAATCCTACAATGAGCACTGGTTTCCTAAGGAGCTGATTCACCCACCAACTCACGCTGCCACCCCAAGCTGGGTAAAAAGAACTCGGTTTCCCAGTCCCCTGAAACCCCCTGTCGTACCCCGCCTCAGCGCCAGATATCCGACTGAATCTGGAAGAGATAGAACCCAGGGATGAAGTCCCATAAGCCCCCGGTAGTCAGGAAAAGCGGAGAGCAAGCTGTAGTACCGAGACCACAACACCTGACTCTCCCACCTCGCAAAGGAAAATCATCGATACTCACCGACCTACTCACACCGAATCGATCAATGAAACCAGCAAGGGGCTCTATTGACAGCATCCAAGATGGCTGATCATGGCCTCAGAGGCAGTCGGCGCCTGCCCTAATCGGTCGCAGACATCAGGCTCCTTGGAAAACATCGTGTCCGAATCACAAATGGCCCTTCCAACTTTGAGCGTCAACAGGGTCGAATCCTTCTTAATGCCCTAAACCAAGATGGCGGGCAGCCCCCCGCCTGGAAGTGTCAGTGCCCACATCCAAAATGGCTGCAATCAGCTTCATTTTCAACAGATCCTGACTCTACCTGTCCGAATCCAAGATGGCGGCGGCCGCTGGCGTGAGGCTAGATCTGAGTCACGTGACGGGGGTGTGGACCGTGTCCCGGCGGAAGCGTGAGGGACCTAGCTGGAAACAGGAGCTGTTGGCAGCGGAGGAGCGGCCTGGCGCGAAGTAATCGTCAGCGAGATAGAACGAGAGACACGGCTGTCACCACGGAGCCCGCCGGTGCTAACGCGGCGGCTACTGCCGCTTCCCGGGCCGGGGGCACCGGAGACCAACCGCCTTCGCTGCCCCCGCCCCCACCAAGGATGCCGCGCAGGAAGGTGAGTACAGGGCCGAGCAGGCTGGAAAAGCCTTGGGGAGGGAAAGGGCGGTTAGATCCTGTTTGTCCCCCCACCGAACAGCCCCTACAGCAATGAAAACTGAGCGAAAATAGCGGCCTTCAGCCCCCTGTACCCGCCCATTTTGCAACCTGAATGGCTCCTCAGTAGGGCCTGCTGAGTACTGATTGGTCACCGCTGCTGTCACTCATCGCCTCAACGGTCGTCTTTTCCCCTTCCCCCTCTTGGAGCACGTTCCGCCTTCTTGCCTTACTGATTGGACAACTCTTTGGAGACCTGGTCGTTTATTAGCTCCTCTTTACGGTTCTGCTCGACGCTGATTGGACATCATTGCTGCCCGTCTCCGCCCCTACCGTCACCTCCCCACGCGTGCCTTGTTTCTCCCGTTCGCTCTCCTTTCCCTCCCGTTCAATCTGTGCTCCCTGAGTGGCTGGTTCTGTGGCAGCGAAATGCACGCGGATAGGCCGAAATTTCTTGTCAGTCACTCCCTGGGGCCGCGCCTTTTCTCATTACCGTTTCTATTGGAGAGGATTCCTATCCGCCCCTCCCCTCTTCCCCCGTGATTGGTTGGACCAGGCCAGGGGAGCGCGCGAGTGAGCGGTAACGCAGCGGAGGCAAAAGAAAGCGGCTGCGGCAGCGGTACGTAGGGGCGCCCCATCCCCAAGCCAGGGACAGGGGTGTAGCGCTTGGTTTAGTCTGTTACCCCCCCGATTGTCTTGCCCTTTCCCACCCCCCCCGGGCACCCCCCGCCCAGGATTGCCTTACTCCCCACTAGAGCGTCCCCGCCTGGGCTCGCCTCACCCTCTAGAGCAGAGTTCTCCACCTTTCCACACGGACTGGACCCCTCTTTCAGGAGTCTGATTGGGCTTGCCTTCCCCCCCCCCTTTCACCTCACTTACAAAATCAGGCCTAAAACCACCAAAGTGTCACAGCCCCACTAGTACTGGAAAGTTGCTGCCTCCTGCCATTCTCATTTTTACCGTATAATTATCAAATAAATCAGTTGGGACTTAGAGTGAACTTACATGTCAGTGTATTAGTATGTAGAGCAGTATAAACAAATCATTGTGTGACACTGTAGTTGGTACTGACTTCACTAGTGCTTTTTTTGTGTAAAACTAGGCAAATATCTGGCTGAGTTAATGACCTCGGAAGACTTTTGCATTGGGCTGCATTAATTCCCTGCCCCCCATGCACTCTCCTGTACTACCACCCAGACTGTCTTAGCTCTCCCCATGCTTCTATCTGTGCCACCCTCCTGCACTTGGCCTTATTTCTTCCCCCATATTTCCCTCTATGCCATAAACGCACCCCCACCGTGGGCTGCTTTAGCTATTCCTGCTATACCACACCCACAGGACTGCTTTTATCTCGCCCCTTCCCCATACCCTCTCTACACCACACCATTGTGCTCTGCTAAAGCTCACCCTTGATGGACTTCATCAGCTACCCCTTATACTCCCCTCTGTACCTCGTCAGATTCCCCTGAGCTCCTTCACCTTCCTCCTTCCCAAATCCCAGGATTCTGTAGCTGGGACTCCCTGTATATAGGAGCATCCAGAAGACTCAGGATGACGCACTTGCATTCATCAGCTTGCCATGGCATGAAATCCTGCATGTTCGCTCCGTCCTGGGCTTTCTTTCACATCGCTCCCACTCTGGACCCCAAACCCTGCCCCATTGGGGCGAGTGGAATGGTCATTTGGTCAGAACATGTAGTCTTGGTTCCCATCTTTCCCACTGCTAACTCTGCCGGTGCTTGCACATCACTAGGATGCACTGGGCCTTGGCTCTGCTGCCTCACTTTCTTGAAAGAGCATGCTTTCAGAGGATAGAAGGGGAAGCACTGCTTCTTATGTGAGGTGGTGTAGTGAGAGCCCTGGAAAGAGAGCAGGTAATCTGGAATCTTTTGTGTTAAATTAGGGAGCTAATGTCTGAATTGCTTGAAACTTCAAGTATATTCTTCTAAAATGAAATTAGTGTCATCTGCAGTTTTATGGACCTGATCTGTTTGCAAAAATCCTGTATTATGGATGGTACTGTCTGATATCTCATCTTTGTTGTACTAAAGCGAGTTTTTCCTCCGGGGCAAACTGCCTAGATGCATTAGTTTGTTTTTGTTGTGTATTGAAATGATCTTTCTAGCATCAAATGTTCTCTTATTTCTAGTATTTATACAAGTAGAAGTGCTCCTGTGCTAATGTCTGGGTCTGTGGTGTTACAGAGGAATGCAGGCAGTAGTTCAGATGGAACCGAAGACTCCGATTTCTCTACAGATCCTGAGCACACGGACAGCTCTGAAAGCGATGGCACGTCGCGAAGATCCGCCCGCGTGACCCGTTCCTCAGCCAGGCTCAGTCAGAGCTCTCAAGGTAAATGCCTTTCTTCCTAGCTCCACCAGATGCAGCCGGCTGAGCAGTCACAGTATTCTTGGCTTGGTAATGCTTAAAAGGAATTTCAGTGAATCTATACCTCCACATTAGTTAATCCCATTCATTATTTTTTCTCATTGAATACAGGTGTGCCAGGGAAAGGAAAAAAGGCATTGCAAGGATGCATTGCATAAATGAGGCTGTTCAATCTAATGATTAAACAGGGGGTTGGAAGTCTGACCACCTATCTATTCCCTAATCTGAAAAGTAGTGTTGTCTCATAGTTAAAGGAACTGGCAGTTGGAATTCTTAGGTTCTGTTCTTAGCTTTGCCACTGATTTTCTGAGACCTTTAAAAAGTCACTTGACCTCTCTCAGTTTCCTTATGTGTATAATGGATGCTGCCTACCTAATACAAACGTTTGTGATGCTCACTTTAGTGTTTTTGGTGCACTTAAAGATTCTTAAGCGTATAGTTATATAGAAGTGCTAAGTATCATTCACATGAATGAATGTTCCCAAAATTTCTAAGTCACTTGACTTATTTTAAGGAACAGCTATTTGTATTGTAATCAGAAGAAATGTTCAAAACATACCTTTGCATAAAGGCCTGACACATCTGGAATTCACTGTTCTGTTATGGCTTCATTGTAACCATGTCCCTGAAACTGGACCTCGCGGTTTTTTCTCCTGAATTTTAGCTTAGTAATATCATGGTGATGAGAACAGCATATAAATAATTAGACAGAAAGAGGGAAGTTGGTATTTGGAGACTTCAGGCGGCTTGGAGGTGCTCAGAAATGGAAGTTGGGGCTCTGTGCTGTGAGGAGGAGTGCATTTTCAGATTAGTTGAAAAGCCTGTTGTATAATGGAGTGTAATCAATATATTGTGTCAGTGGGGTATATTTTGCAAACTTTTACATTTTGGCATCTAGACTGAGGGTATGTTTTACTTCTCCACTTTCTCTCAGTTGATTTAATGACTGCTGACAGTAATTAAAAGGAAAAAAACATTTTTTGCTGGAGAATTTGCTGCCTGAGAATCTTTAAGGATGGTAATGCTGGAAGGTTACATGCAGGTTGCCGACTCTACTGCCTTGCACCAAAAGCAGCTGTGGTATACAGAGGGCTGATCTAACTAGTAATGATTCTCATCTTCACAGACAACTTTTTCTCTTTCTCACTGGGAGATGGTTTGTAACAATTGGATACATGATGGAGTATAGAGCAAGTTGACTTTGTGCCTCATTCCTCAGATTCTTGTGGCTCATAGTGTCTGTAAAACTGTGAAAGAGGGCGGCTTAGACAAACAGATCTTGATACTAGTAGATGTATCAATGGCGTCGGAAGAGATACCTTGCTGTTGGGGTCAAGCTGTCAGATGATGATGAACCTGTAGTTTGGAATGTTGATAGGAGCAGAACCCAAGGTAATTTGACCCTGACTTTGGGGTCAGGCGGGGAGGCAGGTTAGTGATTGGTAGTGGTTGCCTTCAATTAAATTGGTGGTGTGTTTTTTTGTTTTTGTTTTTTTTATTAAACTAGATTCCAGCCCAGTTCGTAATCCGCCATCCTTTGGCACACAGGAGCCTGCCTATTCTACTAGGAGGGTGACCCGCAGTCAACAGCAACCCACCCCTGTGACTCCAAAAAAATATCCACTCCGACAGACCCGCTCATCTGGATCAGAAACAGAGCAAGTGGTTGACTTATCCGATAGAGGTATGGGAGTGAGGTGTGGCTTTGAGTGCTTGCAGGACGATGTCAGCTAAGTGGTGTACTTTCTCTCTGAGACCAGCCCTATGAGACTGAGGGTTTAATGCAGGGCTTAAGGATGAGGGTTTGCAGCAGGTGGCTGTGTGTTGTGTGAAGTCACGTAATTAATTTCTTTGTAAGCTTCCCTTCATGCAAATCTATAACGTCTCAACTCTCATTCAGATACCAAAAATGCAGTGGATCATGACGAGTCTCCACCGCGCACCCCAACTGGGAATGCCCCCTCTTCAGAGTCTGACATAGATATTTCCAGTCCAAATGTGTCCCATGATGAGAGCATTGCCAAGGACATGTCCATGAAGGATTCTGGAAGTGACCTGTCTCACCGCCCTAAGCGCCGCCGCTTCCACGAAAGCTACAACTTCAACATGAAGTGTCCCACACCTGGTTGCAACTCCCTAGGTAAAGCCAGCTCCAAGATTAGTTCCTCTCCCTTCCATTTCTGACACTGAGCTCAGTAGCCCACGTTTCACAGGGTTGAGAACCCCCACTGGGTGGAGTTGCATGTCTCAGCAGCATGCATTTTATTGGGATCAGGGTATCTTATGGATGGTTGAAATAGAAAACCACTTGTGGGAACTGGAACACGCCAGCAATACATACATTTCAGGGGTGTCTTTTGGCCAGAAATAGTTGAGGGTGGTGAGGAGAAGAAAAGCCTGAGAATGGATGGTTACAGTGCTGATTTTTTCCAAGTTTCTCTATCTGCACCAAGATCAGTGGAATTCTCAAGATGCCTTATCACTCATACAAAAAGCTCTGAGTTTACTGCAAAATTCTCTGCAGCGTTGGGCCTGGAAGGTCAATGGAATATTCTTCTAGGTCAGTAGTTGAGATCCAGTCTGGTAGAAGTGACTAGATGCTGTGCTACCTGTTGGCTCTTTGGCATATGTGGAAATAGTTTTGATTTTGCTTCAGTTTCCGCCTACGCAAACTTCAGTTGCCCCTTTTTTAATAGTTTCTCAGCAAAGAGAGCAACCGAATGAGCCATGGAGTTTGAAATACCCTTTCTCACTTGAAGTGGTCAATGCGTGTCAGTGCTGTGACAGGATAGTGTGGAGGAAGCTTGCCCTGCTGCTGTCTGAACTTTACCAGTTCTGTGGACAAATGCAATCTGCGCTAAATTCACTTTGAAACAAAATGAAAAAACCCTCTTTACATTGATATCTTGCGGTATTCTGGATGGAACATTGTTGAAATTTGTTGGTTCCAAGCCTAGTAAATCCTTTTGGAATTCTTGCACCCTGCAGTGGAGGGGTGAAGAGTACATGGGGAACGGATGTGATGTGACAGGAAAGTGATTTCTCAGAAAGGCTTGGGGAAAATACAGGGTCCTTGAGATAAGACCCTTTTACTGCAAGAAGCAGGATACTTGGAAGGAAGATGATCTAACCTGATAATGTGATGTAGTGTGTATATTTGGGTTTTCTTTTTGGCCCCTGCAGCTTATCTCTTGAATCATGAGGTTTGTTCGTCGTGTTTTATGGGTAATAACTTATTAAGCCCCTCTTTGAAACCCAGCCACAGTGTCTAACCACCTGATCTAAAGATGCTTTAATTATTGGCTTTTTTACTTACTGGCTATAAGGTTTTTTCTCTTGTTCTCCACAGGACACCTAACAGGGAAGCATGAGAGACACTTTTCCATATCAGGATGTCCACTATATCATAATCTCTCAGCAGATGAGTGCAAGGTAACTTTCTCTCCTCTTCTGTTTTCATTCTGCTTTTACAGTACGAGATGTCAAGGCCTGTCATTAATAGCCCAGCGTTAAATGAATGATTATTATGCTCAAAGTGTAGTCTCACTTCAGACATGAAACGGCAGTGCATATTTATGTCATGGTGTGCATTCTGTATACTGGAATTCAAAGGGGAACTGGAAAAAGAGTCCTCACATGCTTTGAGAGCTTTGTTCTGATTTCCAGGTGAGAGCACAGAGCCGAGATAAACAGATAGAGGAGAGGATGCTGTCCCACAGACAGGATGACAACAACAGGCATGCCACCAGACATCAGGTATGCATTCTCTGCATAAACAGTGTCCCAATTCCAGGTGCGAAACCTCAGTTTGGGCCTTCAAGCTTTTGTGACTGGAACTCTTGCATTCCTCTTCCTGATTCAAATCTAGATGAATTTATGGTTCTATGCATTGGGATTGAGGCGTACTAGCAGGCCTGGGGAAGAAAGAGGACTCTGTCTTTTCCATGTCTGCGCTCTGCCCGACTCTAATCTGTGTTCTCTCATGAGCTTTGAAATTCATAAAACTCATTTAAACACTTTTTTTAAATGGAAGATGCAGCTTGCACACATTATTAACGCATTGCTCACGTAACATGCTCTATATTCCTTTATGTTGCCTTGTGATTTCATGTTGCCCTTCCTAACTGTTGGTGACGAACAATCAACTGAACGTATCCTTCAGGGAAGAAAGACTTGATGAAAGGGGGAACGCATGGAATGTTGAGTCCTTTAGAACTGAAAGGATATGGGCAATGTCTGAAGTAAGCTAAGTGCATTGACTATTCCTAGCTTCTCTCTTTCAGGCACCAACAGAGAGACAGCTGCGGTACAAAGAGAAAGTAGCAGAGCTGAGGAAGAAAAGGAATGCGGGACTAACCAAAGAGCAGAAAGAAAAGTACATGGTATGACAGCAAAATTTACTTTAGTTCCTTTCTATAATATGCAACAAGCATACGGAGATTTTGCTTTCCACTCATCCTGCAGAGTGCTGGGCTAACAAGGCTGTGGCATTCGGCAGCCCAGGGTTGGCATAGATCATTCAGAGGTTTAAAGCTCCTAATATTTAATTGTTTCAGGAACACAGACAAACCTATGGCAACACCAGAGAACCCCTCTTGGAAAACCTGACGAGCGAGTATGACTTAGAGCTTTTCCGAAGAGCACAAGCACGGGCCTCTGAAGACCTGGTGAGACTCTTAATCCTTAACATGTCTGCTAGCAGCGGCCTTTGCTTTTCCAAGAGCTGAATGTGCCCACAGTCTGCAGTGCTTGTGCTGATAAGTGAGAGTGTGTGAGGAGAACCACCTCTGAACTATGCAAAGTGTAAATGGCAATAGAATGCAGAGTGAAACATCTTCAAAATAAGAGCCAAGTCAGTGGAGTTACACCAGGGCTGACTGTCTTCCTGTATTTTGGTCTTAAAAATATAAGGAGTCTAGAGGTGTCTGACGACAATGAATTTGCCCACGGTACAGCTGGAGCTGTGCTTTTCCAGTCTTGGACACTGCGAGAGCTCTGAGCCGAGAGAGTGATTCTGTCCCATTTATCAAGTGCTCATTTGCAGCTTTCCTCCTGTGAGAGAAGATCAATGTGTTCCTGGGCAGAATGAGCAACAGCTTCACACATTGAAACAATAGCTGAGTATTGATTGAGTTGAGAGTTTAAAATGCTCTGCAGGAGGCCAGCCTATCAACGCGCTGCCATCCTGGAGTTCGGAACTGTGTCTTAAGCTAGACTGATAAGGGCTTCTTGAGATGCTGTTTCCCACCCCCAAAGCTGATCCAGAAGCAATTTTGATGGTCTCTGGTGGTAGCTTGGGGCCACCTCGACCAGGATGGTCAGTGGCCCTCCTCCCCTTGTGGGAGGGAGAAAATACGAAGTGGCATGGAGGGTAAATTTGCTTTTAAGTTAACAATCTAAGGTAAGGTTGAGCAATGTGAGGTCCTGGAGATCACAGGCCATACTGGCATGACAAGAAACTTGTTAACGTGTCAGGCTAGCATGGAGGGCTCCTTGGGGATTTGCATTTTGTAAGATGGCTCTGGAAGAGGCTCACAGAAGGGAAATAAATGTTTGTTTTTCCTTTTCCTTTTCCTTTTTTATTACATTTCCTCTATTCCTTCCGCTGATAGGAGAAGTTACGGCTTCAGGGCCAGATCACAGAAGGCAGCAACATGATTAAAACGATTGCCTTTGGCCGCTATGAGCTGGACACCTGGTATCATTCTCCCTATCCAGAAGAGTATGCTCGTTTGGGACGCCTCTACATGTGCGAGTTCTGTCTCAAATACATGAAGAGTCAGACAATACTACGCAGACACATGGTAAATCCTTGGTGATCATTGCCCAGCTCCTTAGTTTTAGAGATTGGAAGTATAATGAAAACAGTCTAAACAAAGTAGCTGTTTTGGACTCTAATAGTCACTTTGGGAGCCTGCCTCCCTGAATGCTAAGTGCTCAGCACAGCTTTGAAAGGAAGACGGGTTTTCTCAGATTGTCTTAATCCCTGGGCCAACTGGATGGACTCTAGTTGAGTAGGAGTAGGGGCTGGGAATCCAGTTTCTCATTGTAGCTGAACAGGAATGAATGTTTCCATGTTGGGAACACTTATTCGGTATCCAAGAGGCTCTTTCTGCTTTCAAAGCAGCTGCTAGAGCAGTATTGTTACCCTAACTTTGATTGTCATTTTCTTGTAGGCAAAATGTGTCTGGAAACATCCACCAGGGGACGAAATTTACCGCAAAGGCTCCATTTCGGTGTTTGAAGTGGATGGGAAAAAGAACAAGGTAACTGGAATTGCAATGATGGCACAGTCTTGCTTCTGGTGTTCACCCTTCTAATGTACTTCATATGTTTCCTGCCTTACACTGCAGAGAAGCAGGAGATCATGGCCTCTTTCCCTCTGATTCCAGAAGGGGTGTTAGTGCCTACATTGCCCCTTCTCGCAATGCTAGTAGTTATCTTAATGCACTGGTTGGTTCTTGCAACAGTGCACCTGAATAATGTGTATCTGCATTGTCTTTGTGGCTGTTGTTCAGCCCTCCTGGAGGTCCATGGTTCCATCGGCTTGTTCACATACAAGTACTAGAGCAGAAGCTGCTGTCAATTGTATGTTCAGTTCCCCTTCTGAACCTTTAATGAGGACCCTCAGTTCCTGGACTCAAGCCACCACTGCCTGTCTCCCATTCAGTTACGAGTGCTATAAACTGCAGTGGAGCAACCCAGCTCCATTGTTGGTTAGAGCATGCGCAGTTGACTAGCATGTAGTGTGTACTGGCAGGTACAACTGAGGGCTTAGTCTAGTGAAGTGGTACAGTTGCCTCCAAATGGCTAGAGCCGTTGCTATAGTGGAAGACCCTTCTAAGCCCTTCTAGAAACTGGACATTGAGGGGGTTTGTTGCCATGGCTAGGAATGAAGCTGTTTTGAGAAGACACGCATTTGGTGGAAGAACAGATCTACTCTAATCTGTATTTTGTTACAGTTCCCATCCTTTCAAAAGTGGAAGGGGTTCTCTTTCAGAGATGCTGCACCATGACAAACAGGTGTGTCAGATTCTCCTTCTGCTTCCAGATCTACTGCCAAAACCTGTGCCTGCTGGCGAAGCTTTTCTTGGATCATAAGACTCTGTATTATGACGTTGAACCCTTCCTCTTCTATGTCATGACAGAAGCTGACAACACTGGCTGCCACCTGATAGGGTATTTCTCCAAGGTCAGTAGAAATCAACCACCGATATATGTAAACCTGTATTAATGCTGTAGCTTGAGACAGAGGTTATCCTTGCAAACCCTCACTCTTCAGTTTTCTACAAGTCCCAACATCCAAGTGTCCAGGCAGAGCTAAAATTTCAAAGCTAAACTACAAAAGCTTTTCAGAAGCTTTGCTATTTAGCTTTCCTAATTGCTAGCAAAATCAAACTTTGCAAAGAGACGTTATATTAAACAGTAATTCGTAATCACTTGTATACAAGTTAGCTAGGATCTCGCTGTCTCAAATGGAGATGAATTCCTTTGTGATACATTTAGATTCATTTTCTGATAATACACCTCTACCTTGATGTAATGTGACCCGATATAACACGAATTTGGATATAACGTGGTAAAGCAGTGCTCCAGCGGGGCGGGGTTGCGCACTCCGGTGGATCAAAGCAAGTTCAATATAACGTGGTTTCACCTATAATGTGGTAAGATACATTTCACTCCCGAGGACAGCGTTATATTGAGGTAGAGGTGTAGTTAGCACTTCTAATGCTTTTTATCCCTAGATCTTTATAAAGCATTTTGAGATGGGAAAATATCATATCCATTTTATAGATGGGGAACTGAGGAGCAAAGGTGAAGTGAATTGCCCAAGGCCACACCACATGTCAGTAGCAGAAGTTAGGGTAAAAGCCAGGTCCCCTGGCTCATAGTTTGGTGCCTTGTCTGCTCACCCATGTTGCCTCCTTAATAGACAGAAGTGTCTCTGGACTGTTTTCTTAATGCCTAGTACATCTTTGTGAAGTACACTTCCTAGCTATCTTTATTTAAATGCAGTTTCTGTGGTGCAGTTGTCCTGAGAGAGTAAAAAATGCAGCAAATGAAAGCCATTAGACAGTAGAATAGTCTCCCAAGGAGAGTGTTGGAAGCTCCGTCTCTTAAGCCACCTAAATTATGACTGGATAAAGCACTAAAGAAACATAAAGAAATATCCTGCCTTGGCCTGCAGATAACATTTGTCCTAATGGGTCTCTTCCCTCATTAAACTTTTTGCTAGTGCAGTATGTGTATCATTCTAATGCAGTGTTGATTTTATGTTGCATGTGCACTTAAGAAGGTTGTTGGATTCAGAACAGAGATTGCTGTGCCAGCAGTACCCTAATGTCCTGGTTAAATCAACAACCTCTCATGACAGGGCTCAATTTGCCTTCCACCCTACCCCTAGCAATCATGAGAGTGGATATCCAGTTTAAGGGTTAATACAGTAATAAACTCTAAGCCAGCTAGGTGGGTGGAGGACGCTCACACTGAAAGTTAGTTGTCAGGTTGGCTATTACATTGCTATTTCACTCAACTTGTATTGCATCAGTTGTGCTGCCTTGTTTGGCCTGCTGCAGTAGTGATGTACTTGCTGTTTGTGCAGATTGAGACCTGCTGATTTAGTTCCTCCCTCTTTTTGCTTTCAGGAGAAGAATTCTTTTCTCAACTACAATGTGTCTTGTATTCTGACAATGCCCCAGTACATGAGGCAGGGTTATGGCAAAATGCTCATTGACTTCAGTAAGTATATGGAAAAGTTATGACAGAATCTTTCAGCAATGTCTGTGAAATTTGAGGCAAACCCTCTTTCTTCAAGAGTTCAGCTTTTGTCTCTATACTGTATTCCTGCACTGACTTTTGAGAAGCAGAGAAATGCACAGCTGAGTCAGATAAGTTTCCTTCAGACCAAGCTTGCACATAATGTATCCGTGCCCTTGACTCCCAGAAGAGCTGTTCAGCACACGCTTTTGCATGTGTGCGCCAGTGGGCAGGGCAGGATTGTAACAGATGTGTGGGCGCAGAATTGGCCAATCAAAAGAAGAGCCTTTAGCATGGTTCATATCCAGGTACTGTTACTCCCTTACAGGGAAACTTACGCTAACAAAATCTGCACAGCTGCCTCTTGTGGTTCTTTCCAAATGTGTCTCAGATCATCCTGATCATGATGCAAGTCAGCAGTATTTCCTGGACTGAATTATAATCGTTCACCATTTAGCAGGCTGTAGTTGGTCTGCCTGTATGGAAAAAGACTTCTGAGCTGCTTTTCCAGTGCTTCACGTAAAGTGGTATTCAGGAGGCATTGGCTGCCCCAGATTAACTATTTCTTGGTGAACTTGTGCAACACACACGTTGCTTTTTGGGCATCCATGATGACAAATCCCTGCAGTTAACTGTAGCTAGTTGACAGTCAGGAGGGAGCCTGGTATACTGTGAGTAAATGTTTTCTCTTGCTCACAGGTTATTTACTTTCCAAAGTGGAAGAAAAGGTTGGCTCTCCAGAACGCCCGCTGTCTGACTTGGGCCTTATCAGCTACCGTAGTTACTGGAAGGAAGTTCTTCTCCGTTATCTGCATAATTTCCAAGGCAAAGAGATCTCTATCAAAGGTGGGTTCTAGTGCTAAATGAGCTCATAGAGAATTTGTTCAGGAACGTTTCTGTGCTCTTTGTTCTTCACCCCTTTCCCCAGACCTACGGTGACTGACGTTTGGTCCATTTTACCTTCATGGGTGAGTTGCTTTCTCCTACTGGGGTTCTTAAAGTGGCGTGGCCCCTCTAGACTGTAATTAGATGGGGTTTTGTCTGGCTGTCTTACCCCACTATTTTTAAAATTAAGTTAGGTTGATGGGTTTTGAAGACTCTCAGAGCACCCCCGTTTATGCCCTTAATTGTTTATAAAAAGAAAAACAGTGAGCGATAGGGATCTAAACAGCAGCTTGAGCATTCTGAGCAGCTCCCCTGCACAGCTCGCTCTCCAGAAAAGCAAGACTGAATAACTAGATACAAATGGGTAATGTTTTACACCTCTGATGCTATGCAGCTCTAGTTAATAGGAACACAGCAGGCACGTGGACTGCTGCTTAGCTTATGTCTATGCTTTCAAAAATCAACCCTTTTCATTGCTGCATTACTCAGTGTAGGTGGTGAGTATTCTCTCGCTCGTTCCCAATAGATCCAGATTTTCTTCTGAGGTTTGGTGTTGGTGGCCAGCTGGCTGAAATATTTGACCTGCAGCATTACTTTACTTTCCTTTCATATGAGGAGAATATGGGGCCATTTTACCTCTCTTCTTCTTGTCTTTGTGTGAATTGACAGTTTTGTGTGACAATCCAGTAAATCTTTGTAGTTTTCCTCCACAGTGGTCACTGCTGAGGTCTGAGTAAATAGCATTCAGTCACTGCATATGCCGACTGGCTACAGAGAGTACCAGGAGGTGGAGGATGATTTGTGTTATGGCTTTCTTTAGAGAACGAAATGCATCGCTAATTTAGAATATTAATTTCAAAAGGGAAAAACTCTTTGGCTAAGGAGAGATTTCCGAAAATTTCTAAAAATACTTCGAATCTATGCAGTGATAGATACGTAGACTTCATTATTAGCAATTTGTATAGAATCTAAGGCTCTCCAAAGTTCTTTACAAACAGTTACGCCTCGCAGTCATCCCTTGGGCGATAACAATTATTCCCATTTTGCAGGTGAGGAAAGTGAAGCATAGAGGTGGTGATTTGCCTATGGTCACATAGCAAGTCAGTGACACAACAGGGTCTGTGGACTCCAACCACTAGATAACACTGCTTCCCTAATCATTGACCAAGCTGAAGCAGAGGAATGAGTATTCGCATTAAACTTAAAAGATCTCAGTGTTCGCAAGGCATCTTATAGATGTGATTATGAAGAGTGGGTACAGCAAAACATGAAGTTGTATTTGAGAACTAAACAAGTACGACAGCTGCAGTCTTGAGGAAATTCTTTGGTGGTCTGGCCTGCTGCCTCCTATCCTCCTGTGGACTGTGACCTTGTTTTTCAGAAATCAGCCAGGAGACTGCAGTGAACCCTGTTGACATAGTTAGTACTCTGCAGGCACTTCAAATGCTCAAGTACTGGAAGGGAAAACACCTGGTGTTAAAGAGACAGGTGAGACTTCTGGTGGCTGCACCTGCACTTTTCGTTGCTTACAGTTCAGCTTTGTGTGTTAGGTCCATAGGATAATATCCTATCTTAATCTACGTTCTCTATGCATTGTGTTGGGTTTTCTTGCGCTTTGATTCTGATGAGGGAACTTTTTAATCTTAACGCGAAACAAAATATCTGATAAAGTTTCAGGGGTCCCCAGTCTGATTTTTCCCTCCTCCCCAACTAGTTTAGAAATCCTCTACTTTTTAACCACCGTCTGTGCTGTTTTTTGACATAGGGAAATTCCACTGCTAGTCTTAAGCAAGTAAATCCTCAAACCCAGCTCCCCTCTTCACTATTTATTTTAATTTCCCCTTCCTGAGGCTCTTACCTGTAGGTGAAGACAACCTGACCTATGTTATTAGCGGAGTTCCTAAAAAGTAATATGGGCTGCTCCATTCACAACGTGTCATCTCTGTGGTACCAAGCAGATGGTGCGCAGGTCGTCTCCAAAGTATTGGACTCGCATGTGGGTTGTCCAATGGATAATTCACATCAATTATTCTCTTTGGTTTAACCTGCCCTTTCATGCTCTCTTTCTCAGGATCTGATTGACGAATGGATAGCCAAAGAGGCAAAAAGATCAAACACCAATAAGACAATGGATCCCAGTTGTTTGAAATGGACCCCTCCCAAGGGAACTTAACTGGCCATCACTCCAGAAGGCAGTGAAGAACCCCAGCCGTAGGAAGTATCCTAGGGATCTCTGTTGTATCTGTTGCTGTTGTGATTGGCTGGTACAGTACCCTCCAGGAAGATCAGTTCCCCTTGGTACTGTTCTGGCCCAGATCTTTTGTGCACACCACAGACGCTGGTTCTGAGGAACTTTTGTTTCGGCCTCAATGAGGTTGCAAGGATTGGATCTGTATAGGACCCAAGCACTGGCCCAAGGAGTTCTGATATCTGGTACTGTACCTGTCCAGTCACTGGTCCTACCCTCATGTTCTTATTCCAATGAGGTTGTGTCGTGTCCTATAATCTGTTTGTGTTCCTTCCTGCAGGCACTCTGTTTTCTAAGTAATGGACATGACAGCTTCTGTGGCCTTTGAACAAGGTCTACAAATCTGTTCTCCAAATTATTCTATCAACGTTTGATTTCGGAAAAGGGTTGTAAATCTGCATCCAAGCAGATTCTCAACATGTTGCCAGTTTACTGACTTTAGCATTGTTACAACTAACCCTGTCTGATGAACTTCCTTACCCCATGTATCAATTAGTTTCAGTAAGACAGCATGACACCTCTTTAAAGAGAGCTTCCCCACGTAATATACCAGGTCTTCGTGTAACAAAAACTGACTGCTAAGATTGTACACTCTGAAGCTTGCACAACTTGCACCTGTCAGTGAGTGGTGTGATCATTGGTGTTACCCTGGAAGAGTCCAGATTAATAGTGTGAAAGCACTGTTATGTGCCATACTGGTACAGAGTAGCCCTTTTGGGGGTGGCAGGCTCTCCTGAGGTTAGTACAGTATTGTGGCAGTACAGGCTTCTTAGGTCAGATATCACTGATTTCCTGTTGCTGGAGTTGGTGGTTTTTCCTTTACACGTATAGAAACAAGTTTAGTGTATTTCAACTTAGTTGTTCTCCTAAAACAGTCTTTGAATTGTAGCTTTTTGAAAAGACTCTATATTAAAGAAATAAAATATTAATTTCAGGTGAATTTTTGATAACCTTGTCCAAACAGCCACAGAGAGTCTATAAAGCAATATCTTCAGTTGTTGGATTGTCTAAAGCATACATTCTGTGCATCAACAGCAGCTCCAGCTAGCTGTGTGGATGATTGCTTTTCTGTTGACAGTGCATCCTATCTGTTCTTGTAGAACAACAGTGACCCCCCCCCCCCCCACACACACACCCCTCTGCACCACCAAAAGAAACCTCTGTAAAATGGCTTTCAAGTATAACCACTGTCCTTGTGCTATGTGTTTCCTATCTATCTCCTGCAAGGGGACAGATGTGAGGTGAGTGATAGCTGCGTTTAGACCCTTCCGATGATCTCTTGTTGTGTGGTGTCTGAAATGAAGCTCTTACCCTGTGCTGGTAAGTAAGGGCCATTTCTTGTTAATCACTGACCATTCCCAATGTGGAGAAGTTCTCGATAGGCCCTTTCATGCTGTGCCTTTTTCTTTGTCTCCCTAAATAAATAGATCTCGGCACAGGATTTATATCTTTGTGGGCATTACTGAGGATTGCTGTCAAGTGCCCTTGGATCATACATTGTAGCTGAAGACATCTGGCAGGGTGGAACTCTGGGGAGTGGGGAAGAAGGCCACTCACGTACACAAGCTAAACTCTGTTCCCCTGATGTGGTAGAATGTGCTATTCCTGTATCTACTTCTCAATAAAGCATGTTCTCTGCTCAAGTCGTCAGTTCCTTCCATTTAGTTTTCCTGAGCAGTGGGGATTTAAGGTGACTCTTCCGTCGAGTGAGACTGCTTTTCCGTTCCTAATGTGTAAGATACTTTAATTTTGAACCTGCCTTTATGCTGTCATTGTAATGGGGATAGTGACTGAAGCAGCCTTCAGGTCAGCTGCGTTAAAAATGTCCTAGATCCTGTATTAGCTTTGGTTAGAAGTGGCTCTCTGCAGTGAATGGTGCTGTTGAGAATGTGTAACTCTAGCAGGTACAATAGCCCTAAGACCGTACTGCCAACGTCCATACTTCATACCAAGCTGACTGTAGTGGCCATCCAAAGTTGTTGAAAGAAGGGAGGAGCTTCCTAAGACTGATGGTCCTAGTTGTTATTCCATGATCATGGCACCTTTTAGTCTCCTATTCTCTGCCTGTGGCACACAGTTTAGTCCCCTGAGGACTGAAATGTTTTAGTCTAATGGAAGTCTTCAGGCTTAATATAGGGGTATCTGGCTGATAATTAATGAGCGGTGGTATAGAGGTAAGATTGGGTGATCTAATAGTCCCTTCTGGCCTTAAACTCTTTGAAATGAGACCTATTTCTTCTCCCCCGGAGGATTTTGAAGAACTAAGTCTCTGTCTTTTGAAGATCAAAAGTTTGAAGTTCAAGGCAGACCTCAAAGATTTGGAGCCTTTGCTACAATGTCTGATTTAAATTGGAAGCTAATCAAACTGCTCTGGTTCCATCTCTCTCCAGAGATTCACTGTGGGAAGCAAATCATCCTGGGTTCCCCTTTTTTCTGCTCTCCTTTCTTACCCTCTGGTTGAGATGAGCATCCATGCACCTACTCTGTGTTACCATCTGCTTCTGTTCCTCCATGAAGAGGAAGAGCCTTTGATCAGCAGGGAGAATATATGAAACCTTGATGATGAGAACATTGCCAAATAGCTCTGCTGGCATCCTTCCCCCACCCTTCTCCTATAGCAGAAGGGTTGGACATTAGAAATAAGGGAATGTCTCACCCTGGTGAAGTCTGATACTCTTGCTGTAGAAAACAACTTGTGGAGAATTTGGCAGAGAACCATTGATCTTGGTAGCTGTACCACTAGATCACTTGTCTATTTATTAGACTACAGGGACAAGAGGAAATATGAATGGGATGCTCAGGGTTTCTGTGAGGATCGCACAGTGTTTGTGGGGATGTAGAGGGGAGCGTCTTTCTCAACCAGCAGCTGTATGCATCTCTCGAGAGAAGGGTGGTGCTGAGACACACTGTAGTCTCTTTGAGCTGAGGCTGCTATTGATCACTAGGAAATTCTTCATACTCTTAATGGCTGAAAGTTTGCTGAATGCAGTAGCTTCCTAATTACACTCTGCACCTTAGACTACAGAGCTCTGTGGCCTAACCTACCAGAGCGATGCACCCCATTATAATGCTGCTGAACAATTGTTCTGTGTACAAATACAGAACAAAAAAATCTCCATTCCCGCCCACAATGAGGTGACTGAAAGCTTTTCAGGTGTTGTTTTTTGTGCTTGCCCCACGATGGATGCTTATTCCATAATGAATTGAAATGGGAGATGAAGGAGAGAAAATAAAGCTTTCTTGCCATATACATTGTGTACTTTAGTTATTCAACTTTTATGTCCCCACTGGCTCCCTGCAGTCAGTTTATTAACTTTGAAAAACTGAAGAAAAGATATTAGATAAGCATTTCCTTCCTCTTTTGATTTTTAAGAACTTACATTTCAGGCTGTATCAAGGAAACCAAAGTGTGTGTGTCTGTCTTTCTACAGGAGTAAGGACGGGATGTGCTCACCCTGTGCCCTGCTCATCAAATGTGATGTAAAGAAAGCGCCAACTCTTCCCTGCAACAGCAATACATTTATACATCATAGCAGTTTGACAAAAGGAGACAGTAGTAAAAGAAAAGATCCTGAAGCGCTTATCTGGTACTAGAAAACACTGTGTTACTCCATTCATGGGGTGTGAATCGATGAACAGACTACATAGCTATCGTAATCTAGTGCTTGTGAAGGAAAGGAGCAGATGTTGGTTGCTGATGGAATGTCATGCTATGGCGCCCATGCAGGAAGTGGCTGGCTGTTGTCCCAGTCCTGTGTTGACTCTGTAGGAGGAGAGAAAAATATCTGCATGAGGAAAGTCTATTTGGATTGGTTTCTGTAGTAGTAAGGGCTCATCTACACTTGAAATGCTACAGCAGCACAGTTGAGGTGCTGCAGCGGCGCCGCTGAAGCACTTCAGTGTATGTAGTACCGGTGCTAATGTGAGGGGGTTCTCCCATTGGTGTAAGTAATCTACTTCCCTCAGAGCCAGTAGCTAGGTCGACAGAAAAATTCTTCTGTCAACCTAATGCTGTCTATACCAAGTGTTAGACTGGCTTAACTGTCGCCCAGGGGGTGGATTTTTCACATAGCTGAGTCCACCTAACTTTTTATTATGGACCAGGTCTGAGATCCAATTTCTGCAGTGGAGAAGACCTTCAGTCCTGATAGGAGCGGTAGTCTTGTGGTTAAAGCCCAAGGCTGGGACTCCTGAACCCAGATTTCTTTTCTTGGCTCTGCCACAGACTTCCTGTATGATCTTGGGCAAGTCACTCAATCTCTCTGGGGCTCAGTTTCCCATCTGCAAACTGGGGATCATTTCTCCCTCCCCTTGTTGATCTTGTCTGTTGAGAATGTAAGCTCTTCGGGTCAAGGAATGTTTCATACTATGTGTCCGCACAGAACCTAGCACACTGGGCTCCAGATCTTGACTGGGGCCTCTAGGTGCTACCCTAATACAAAAAATAATTCTGGAGCAGAAAATGTATGCAAGTGGGGGCGAGTGTAAGAAGAGACTTGGGTTCCAGTATGTTTTAGCTTCCTTCAAAATCATAAACTGCAGCTACAAAATATTCTATGGAAGAGAAAAACGGCAACTCGGAAAAACTTTGCACAGAGGGGATGAAGTCATGCTATCATGTGCAGTAGTTATTCCTAGCTTTTAGGCTATGCTCTCATGTGGACGTAAAGGTAGGAAATGCCCCATCCTCATACTCCAGTATTTGGGAATCAAATCTTTCTTTTTAAATTGTGCTCAAACTAATTTGGGTAGGAAAGTTGGCGATTCCCAATTAGTTAATACCAGCTGCTTCTCAAGAATTGGAGCTGGAATAGTAAATCAGCAGCATGTAGTATATATGATGGTAAATTGCCAAGAGGCCAGTTCCTTAGTGAAAGGGATTGGGGGAGGTGGTGATAAAAACCCTGTGCTGCATGACTAAGACACAACTGTACACACACAAATGCCACCAGAGAGACTTGAACCAATCAGGGTCCGTCTGCATCAAGCAAACTTCTTGCAAACGCCAGCAGCTATAGAGGATTCCTATAAATAAGTGGGTGGAGGAGGAGGACAGGTGAATAATGAGCTCAGAGCTCCCTGTCAGAATAGCTGATGGGGGAGAGAGACTGATCTAAGGAGCATCAGGCGTGGGAGCTCACCCACCTCCACTAGAGGATCTTCATCCCATGAGTCCTATGAACGTCTCTCCTTGGTGCCCTAGTACGGAAAAGAGATGCAGAGATTGGCAAGGAGACGTATAAAAGTGAAACGCAGACTATTACAGGCAGGAAAAGTAGAGGGAGACCCATACCTATAGTATGTCAACAGTGGACATAATTGGTCATTTCAGCCTCCCTTAGGCCTGGTTTACACACAGGTTTTGTACCAGTAAAACTGTTTTTCTACCACAATAGTTTCAAGCAGTAAAACCCCTAGGCTGGCTGCGGTTTACTGATACAAGGCATCTTTATGCTGGCATTATTGCATCCACACTAGGGGAGGGTTGTACAACTTTATATGGTTTTCAAACCGATATTAGCTAAAGCAGTACCCAGACAGCGTGTAGCCAAGCCCTTACTCTGGTTTTGTCACAGATTCCCCTGCTATATTACTATGAACCACTGTCTATTGCTGAACAGCCATACTCTAGAAGTGTGAAGAGCCTTGTGTCTCTTCCTCTGCCGCAGGCCCAGAGCTACTCTGGAGCTGAGCGGGGAGGACAGTATTGTTCCTAAGAAGAGACTTTGGTTCAAAAAAATTTTGTGGCTTAAAGCTAGGAAGAAAAAAAAAAAAAAGCTCAGACAAAGTTAGTCTGTCTGGATCGACCTGACCCGAGGAAAGCCTGGAACTAGGTATTGAGTGTTGACCTGTGCAAATAAGAATCCTTTGAGGGCAGGATGGAGGATTGAAGCATTCCCCTGCCCCTCATTGTTTGGAAAGAGAGGTGTATTCTGAGGGTGTGAGTATGAGACTGAGACCCAGGGCACCCAACTCCTAATCCCACTGACTCCTCCAGTGGCCATAGACAAGTCACTTCACCTCCTGCCTCAGTTTCTGTAGCTGTAAAATAGGAATGGTATTTATCTGCCTTTATGGGGGGCAGGGGGGTAAGCAGCATGAGTATGTTTCAGGATGGTTTTTGTGCTCATCTCTCCTTTCATACAGATTGGAGCACATCAGCATGTTACCGCAATCTCATTAGTAACATTTTTCCTCCCCTTAGCAACGGATCAAGGTACCACTTAGACTCCCGTTAGCATTTGGTGGTGGAAAAAGCTCATCTATCATTTTTAGGGACACAGAGGCAGGGGACTCTAGGCAAAATTATTGTGTCTGCCTCTCTGGGCTGTGGGTAGGGGTGAATGTGCATCACTGGCTTTACAAACAGAAAGATGAGGGTAAAAGAAACACTCACTCTTATGCTCCACTGGTGAAGTATGTGGCACCCCTTTTTAAAAAGAAAGAGAGAAATGAAAGTTGGGCGTGAACACCTCATTCTTTTCCCCTGAATCTCTCCCTAGTGATCTGTGTAATGTCAGATATGCATTTTGCTTATTACACTGCCCACATTCTAGAGAGATGTACAAGGTCACGTGTTATAATTGCAATGGGATTCCCTCTTGGGTGGCTATTTAATGTAGGAGAGGAAGAGGTGGCGGTTTAATACTGTATTGCCAGGTGCTCAGATCTAGTCTCATTCTTGTGCAGTGGAGATGAGCAGGGGCTAGGTTTGCTGTGTAGGAAGCACTCTGAGCCAAGGGAGGGCTTGTTCTTCAGAGAGGCCATTTGGTCTAGTGGTTTGAGCAAGGGGGTGGGAGAAGAGTGACCTAAGTTCTGCTCCTAGCTCTCCTACTAACTCACTCTGTGACCTTAGTCAAGTCACTTTGCCTCTCTGAGCCTCAGTTTCCCCATCTCTAAAATGGGGATAATGTTGGTAACCTTTGGCTCCTCTGATAAGTGGTATTATTATGAAAATATCGACCCTTTGATTACCAAGGTGCCACTGATAAGTTCTGAATGAAATCTCTTCAGGCATAACAATAATGGTTGTCACAAAGGATCACAGAAGTGAGGGGAAAATAGAAGTCCGTTAGGGCTACAGTATGAAAGCAGCTGACGTCCCCTTCACCAAAAGAAAAGCCCAACAGTTCTCTTGTTGAACAAGGGAAAGTACTAGGTCCTTGCATTCAGTGGCAATTTGCATGCATTGGTCTGATGGACTAAGCAAGAGTGGACGCTTGTTGCTTTCATTTCTGATAAGCACTGAACTTACCACTAGCTCGTTTTCCCATCAGGCCGTAGAACTGCTGGAATTTCCCCCTTTTCACCAGCTGTGCAAAGCGCTGAAGTGAGCTGCTCTGCAAGCCCTCATCCTAGAAAGCAAAAGGGAGAGCCAAAGACAGAAGCTGAAATCCCATCCCCGTTGTTAGTAATGAACAAGGAGCTGAGAATCTGGGAGTGAAAACTTCCCTTCAAGCAGCAGTTTGGAGCCTTGAGGGTGAAATAGTTAAAGGATGCCAAATTGGTCATGCGACTGCGTTAGCATGCTACACATACAGATACTGATATCTACAGACAGTTGATAGGACTTCAATAACACAGCTTGACATTAATTGCCATAGTGCTACTTAGCTTGGGCCATTGCCTCAGTTCATCCCTCCATTGAAATGACTCCGGGAGATCCAATCCCTGTAGCTAGATAGTCCAGGTTATGAAATTTCCACTCAGAGCTCAGGTAGTTTTAACCACTACTGAACATTAATGATAATACAACACGCAATGGCAAAGAGTGATTTTCATTATGGCTTTTGTAAAGCCTCAGGAGGCAAAGCAGGAGCCTTGCTGTATATACTTTGCAAATGAAGAGGTAAAACAAACCCCAGTGTGTGTGGGCCCAGTTCTCCATTGCAATAGAGAATCGGGCTCAGTGTGTGCACTGTAGGGGACGAGTGTGTTTCAGTGTTTGGTTTTAAACAAACTCACAATTCCACTTTTTCTTTTGTTCCTTATTACTGAGATATAGCCTATAAGTGATTTCTGCCACTTGTAATATAAAGGTTCTCAGATGCATTAATATATGTCACAAATGTGGATTTTTTTTTAACTCTAACCTCATGTCCTGGAACGCTGGAACTCTTATAAAGGGTAGGAGTTAGTTCCTGTTTAATATGCTGTGCTGTTAGTAAAAAGAATGTTTCAAATCGAAAAATCACAGAATTTTTGAAGATCAATGAGCCAACCTCTAATGGATGGGAGTCAGAAGGAAAATGTTCTGATGGCCAGGTTATCCCATAACTACCTGCTGTAGGGTTCTTGCATTTTCCTCTGAAGCAGCTGGTACTGGCCACTGCCAGGGACAGGACAGCGAACTTATCTGATCCAGTCTGGCACTTCCTATGTATCATTAAGACATTACAGGGTTCCACCTTGTGCTTTCAGCAATTTTCCAGTCAACTTTGCTTATAGCTTACAAATCATAAGAGGAGTTTTCAGACTACCAGGCCTGCCAACTCACTATGAGATCTGAAACTCCAAGCCATACTGGGACAGTAGTGTGGTCCAGTGGCAAGGACATTAGACTGAGAGTCAGGATTCCTGCATTCTGTTCTCAGCTCTGCCACTGACTTACTATATGACCTGGGGCACATCATGGCCTTGCTCTGTGACTCAAGTTTCCCCACATGTAAAGTAGGGATGAATATCATTACCTTCTTCTGTAAAGTGCTTTGAGAACTACAGATGAAAAGCACTATGTACAAGCTAAGTATGGTTGTTATTTTTTTCCCTTTATTGCCAGTAGAAAAGATTACAGTACTCAGTGGAAGCTTGCATGACAATTTAGCTGCTGATACATGGGCAGAATATATTTTAGCTTCCTGTCCCTTAGCTGCGTTGGCTAACACTTACTAGTGATAGAGATCTAAGCAGATAGGACTTGAAGGTGCTATATTTAAAGTATCCCCTTTTCTGTATGCAACTGCACTTCAAAGCAGATAACGCTATCTAGAAACGTACCCTATGTAGTAACCCTTCAAAGTACCTTATTCCTAACGTACCCATTGCTGTGGTGTCTAGCACCAGTGGGATTACTGATGGATGTTTTTCACTTCTTAGAAATCATTCCTTTAAAAATATGTTACACACTTTTCCTTTTTAACCAGAGAAGCTTGAGGTGAAGTCACTTAATCTGTCTAGGTCTCAGTTTTCCGATTTGTAAAGGGGAGATAATAAATACCTCTCTACCCACCACACCTTGCTGGGGGTGTTGTGAGTATTGTTATTTGGAAAGGACTATGAAGAGAACAAGTCCTACATCAGTGCAAAGCATCACTACTAGCTCTTAGTGGTCCTCCTTTGCAGGAGACTCTAAAGTTAAATCAGACTGTGCTAAGATACTGAGAGAACAAATTCCCCAAGCCATAAATGGCTTCAAAACACCCTCCCAGCCTTCAAAAATCCACAAAGAAAGGAAGAATAAGCCATTTACCTTCAGAGATGGGGCCATCCAAGGGTCTTCCTCCAAACTGGGCACATCTTCAAAACAGAAAATCTGTGAACAAAGAAAAATCAGCAGGAAAAAAACTCTAAAGCTTTCCATAGCTCTTGACAAAGATCCTCGTCTAAACCTCTTCTGGCAAACGTTTAAATAGTTGGATTTTAAAGACCTCAGCGAGAAGGTTGGGGCTCTTTCACGTTCTGCTGAAGGAGTTTAGAAGCAAGATCTTGTTTTTTTTCCTCACTCGTTTGTTTATTTCTGTCTTATAGCTGCACTGTAAGTTGGTAAGAGCCAGAGCTATGTGCATCAGTTTAATAAGACATCAATTCCTTAATTCAATGCCTGTTTCTTTCTATTCTTCCTCTGTCTTGTCAAAGTCCTAGAGTCGCCTTTTACCTATCTGCAAATCTGAGCTCTGTTGCCTCTATTTATCCAGATTTCTCAAAGGAATTTACCTTCCCCAGTCCAATCAATGAGCAGCTACTCTTATGACCTAAAGAAGTACCCAGTGATTCTAGGGTAATCTCTGAGGAGGTGGGCTTTGTATAGGAGAGGGAGGGATGCTCTGTGCTCCCCTGTCCTCCTATCATTTATTACCTCTCTCCATCACTCAAACCTCAAGGCAGGTTGACTGTGTATGCCTTTTTAAAGGCTTCTGATAACACACACACACACTTATTCCGAGGGGTGCTCTCATTTTCCCTGATGTTTGCAGCATTCCTTTTGCACACAAAAACACACACTTATTCCAATGGGTGCTCTGCTCAGGGGGGCTGCCAGAGCCTCTGACTCTGAGGAAGTCAGAAGTTTTGGGCTTCATCTTCCACTGCCAAGTGTCATTTTATCCCTCTTTCTGCCATCCATTTCATGCTCATCAGAAGGGACAGCTCCCTCCTTTGAGCCAGGAAATGATACGTTGGGTCTCACTGCTCTGAAATCACACACAGCACAACCAGCCACAGTGTTGAGAGTCAATTTGACTCCACAGCTCAACTGCAAAGAAGCATCCAATTAAACCTGTCAAACATTGTTTCCAGCCAGTGATTTCCTCCCCCTTCCCTCACCACCATAACACAGTATTGATCTTCCAGCTATGCCACCTCTAAAAACATAACCCAAGAAGCTTTTTCAGAGCTGCTTACAAATACAGGGGTAACCAACCAGACATGTGCTGATAGCTGAAGGGCTCCAAAAGGAATACTCATCCACCCCATATACAGCATTACATATCTGGCCAAGCAAATGTGTGTATGCTGGGGGAAAAGATTCACCTTCCACTAAAGCATCAAGCACTGGCCACTGCTGAAGGCAGGGAACTGGACGAGGTGGACTTCTTTTCTGATCCACTTCTTTTCATTCTGTATTTCCTTATCAGTTTATTTAACTGTGCATGTTCCCTCTACGACATCAACAGTACACTTTCACTCATTGAATAGCTTCTACTTTTCTTCTGAGTCTGACTCAGCCTGTACATTCTGTGCACCCACTCTGACAGCATCTTGTCATAGTTAAACCCTAGAACAGACAGTTACTAATGGAACAAAGACTTCATAAAAACGTCCCCATCTTACTCTAGTTTGCAGGAATCTCATCGCAATCCTTCTGCCTTGCTAGCTGTATACTTCCGCTGCTGCTTTGTTTATAGACACTGCCGCTAAATACCTTGCCAGCAGAAGCCAGACCTTTACCCAGAATTCTCCTTGACTGACTTCTCACACTGTGTAGAAGGGATTTTTTTAAACCCTCATTTGAAATAATGACACTTTGAAATGAAGTTTAGATTAGGAAAAATTAGATTGGTATTCAGTGAAAATTTCTTCTTCCTCACCACTTCGCTTGGTGACCTGTTGTGTAAAACACTCTAGCAGAGCTCTTCTACTGCAGAAAAGAGCCTGTCTAGTTGAGGATCTGAAAGCCAGGACTCCTGGGTTTGATTCACCACTTTGCTGTGTAACCTTAGACAATTCATGGTGCCTCAGTTTGCCCATCTGAAAAACAGGCTTAATTAATGACTGCTTACAGAGATCTTCGAGATTCTCAGGATTTGTCTACGTGAGCAAGTTTTACCAATATAAGCTAAAGGACAAATTTAAAGCAGTGTCGTTACACCAATAGAGCTCCCTGCATCTATATACTGGTATAAGGGGGCCTCTTTTCAGTTTAGCTTATGTCACTTGGAAAGCAGTTTAAGCTTAACCAAAAAAAGGCCCTGTAATAAGAATGTGCATATGGGGAGTTATATTGGCGTAACTATACCAGTATTATTATACCAGTATTACTGGTAAAACTTTCCCATGTAGACAAGCCCTCAGATGAAAGATGCTAGAGAAGTTCAAAGTATTATTAATATTGAAATTGCAGCCTCTAGCATATATTAGCGATTAAAGGCAACACAGATTCTGCCTAGCATTAGATATTTAATCTTCTCACAGGCGGAGGCACATGGAAAAACTCACACGAAGAGAGTGAAAAAATGGGCGTAATTTACCTTTTAGAAAGGAGATGAATAAGAGGGGACCTGGTAAAATAATGAATGGTCTAGAGAAGGTAGACTGGAACTTCTGTTCTGTCTGTCTCATAACATGAGAATAGAGGACATCTGATTAAATTTAAAGGTGGCAAATTCAAAACTGATCAAAGGAAATGCTTTTTTTATACTGTTTGGGGCAGCAATGGGGATGGACTTGGGGGCAAAGAGGGCTTTAGGCCATGTTTGGGCTCCCTGTATTCTGGAGCCATGAAGGGCCCTGTTCAGCCCCCCATGTATGGCAGAGCAGCCTTGGCCCAGGGAAACAGAGGATAGTCTCAGCACATAGTATTCCAGCCACACCCCCAATGTGTTCCCAACTCCAGAGGCTGGGAGCAGAGTAGATTTAGAGACTTTACAGTAATTTTATCTTGGTCAGAGAACCCCCTGTAGACAGGGCATTCTCAAGGAGCAATTTCCACCCACTTTAAGGCCACTTTTTGCCAGAGTGTAACTAAGAATCATACCCAGGATTTTTAAAGCAAATCTCAGACTGGAAAATGCCAATTATTTTGCCCCTTTGAACGTGGACATGCTTGAATTAATTTCCCCCCTGAATTTAGTAAAAAATGGAAGGAAATAAATCCTGTTCCTGGACAGAGAGCATTCTGGCTGCGCTTCTGCCCAGGGTAAGTTTTCACAGCTGAAAACCTTGAAAAAAGAGATTTCAAATAGACGTGAGGACAGGCCGTTAACTCCAGCATTGCACAGAAAGCAGCTTCATATAATTACCTCCCTGTATGTGCATCTGAGATCCAGCCTCTGTCAATGATCAGACTAGCCAAAGCCTAGTTTGTTCATGCCAGGTCCTGTCAGGTCTACAGGGGCTTGGAGCTGAGGAGAGAGCCCGTCTTTGATTCTGTTCCCTGACATAGGATATTGTGCTTTTAGTTCTGACTTTATTCTTCATCCGCGGAATTGGTCCTGCTTTGAGCAGGGGGTTGGACTAGATGACTCCTGAGGTCCCTTCCAACTCTGATATTCTATGATTCTCGTAGAGTGCTCCATAATGAACCATCGTGCCTCAATGAGTCAATGCTGCTGGGACCTGGTACAGTTGGGGATTTGTGAAGGAGGGCTGCTAAACTCTGCATAGGTCACTGGAATCAAGTTACCCTGCTGCCACACAGCATAACCATCCTTTGTATTTCTCTAGTAGCTTGAATTAAACCTCACAGGTCCATAGGTTACATATTATTAACCTCCATTTTGCAGATGGGGAAACTGAGGCACAAAGATGTGACGTGAACTGCCCAAGTTTACATAGCAACCCAGTGGCAGAGCAAAATTGACATCGGAAGTCTTGGCTTCAAGCCCTGTGCTGTAACTTCTAGGGAAAAAGATGATGATTGATGATGATTATTGCAGTGGCATAAATTGCAAAGGATTCTGGTATATGAATGCAAAGATCTTTGTGGAAAATCAGAGTACTAGTAGTTTGGGAATCTCAAAGGAAAAAATGTCAGGGACCCCCACATTGGGCCTAATTCCCTAGAAGGAAAAAGAAATCTGGGCGTCATACAGGCCGGGGTGGGAGTTAATCCCATCAAGAATGCTTAGGGGAGTCATCTACATTTTCCCCTAGTGTGGCTATATAGTGCTTAACAGATCAGCATGTAACGTACATTACCCAGCCACAGTTTTTGGTTCCCTTAGCGGCAGGGGCAATCCCACTATTATAGGGCAGCATGTGACTCTATTCCCAGTCATTCTGATACAATGAATATTTTTGTGGTGGTAGTACAGACTCTGATCTTAATGACCTTGGTGCAAATCCAAAGTAACCTCGCTTACTCAGATATCACACTGGTGTAATGAGATAAGAATTTAGCCTGATGTGTCTAGGCAGATTAAATAGATGCTTATTTGTGGAGATAAATGATGATTATGTGTGTGGGCAGAGAGAGATTGGGGTGTGTATGGTGAAAATAGGTTAAATTAGATTAGATAATACAAAATCAAGGTTATGAATTTAAACACTAAATAAATTAGGAAATGAAAAGTTAAGGTCCTCCTAGAAAACGGAACTCTCCCAGAACAGAGAAGGAAAGATTTTAAAGAGGGCTTGTTTGGGAGAGATGAAGGGATCCCTTTTTAAAAGTTCTCCTTTGCCATGATGCCTACAAAAAAATTAACAACCACAAGGCAGCTGGTGTGCTGTGGGATTTCATGATCACTGCTTCCAGCAGCACCTGCCATCTCATTACCACCCCATTGATCCATGCCCCACTCGCATCAGGGCTGCACCCATTTCACTGTGCTCTGGGGATGGGGTAGGCTGTGTTTTGGAATGGCCATGCTGCCCATCATGCTGACAAGAATGCACTCTTTATTTCTTCTCCCACATCTGTCTATCTGTCTGTCTCCACCAGTTGTCTTTTCTCTTATACTTACATTGTAATCTCTTTGGGACAGGGACCATCTTTTTGTTCTGTGCTTGCACCTAGCCCCATGGGTGTCCTGGTTCAGCACTGGAAGACCCAGGCACTACCAAAATACGAATAATAAAAAGAAGACATTTCTGGAATCTTTCCCAAGTCTGTATCCCTGGAATAGTTTCTTCCTGAGAGGGGCAATTCACAGCAAAGCCATGTCTAAACTACAAACTTCTGTAGACACAATTTATGTTGGCCTAAAGCCGCTGCAGTTCGTATATTGCATGTGTGCCTGCATACTCGGTTCCTTGCACTGGCGCTGTATGTACTCACCAGGAGTGCTTGTGTCAGTGCACTGTATGGTGCACCATAGATTGGTATCCCAGAGTGCAACCTGCCACCATCCAGCACACTTTCTTTTGGGAAGTTTTGGCAATGATTCACACAGGATTAACTGAGAGCAAAGGGTTGGTTGCCCAGTGTGCAACTGTCTCCACCTCATAATGTCACCATCTGTATCCCACAAACCCTCATGGCTCTCCTCACTATCTGCCATCTCTGACAAAAGCATTGAGTCTGCACAGCTCTGCACTATTGACATAAGCATTGCAAGGACAGGACACGTGATCCTCCGGTATTTGCAAAACCGTAAGAAGAACCGAATCAGCGGGAACGTGATGATTTCTTGGAGTATGCAGTGTTGTTGAAGCCATATTGGTCCCAGGATATTAGAGCGACAAGGGGGTCAGGTAATATCTTTTATTGGACCAACTTCTGTTGGAGAGAAGCTTTTGAGCTTGTACAGAGCTCTTCTTCAGGTCAGATTGCTGTGGGACACAGCAAGAACCAATTCAAGGTGTATGCAGAGCAGCTGCAGGTGGTGGAGCAGCACTTCTGGCCCAAGAAACTAGCACTGACAGGTAGAAGCGCATTGTAATGCAGGCTTTGGAGGACAAGCAGTTCCTGCAGATCTTTCAGATGCGCGAGGCCACTTTTCTAGATCTGTGTGCCAAGCTTGCCCCAGCTCTCCAGTGCAAGGACACCAAAATGAAACCTGCATCAACAGCGGAGAAGTGAGTGGTAACCACACTGTGGAAACTTGCAACTCCAGGTTGCGACTGGTCAGTGGGAAATCATTTTGGGGTTGGAAACCCCATTGCAGAGGCCAATGTCACACAGGTGTGCAGGGCCATTGATTGTCTCTTGCTGTGCAGGACTGTGACTCTCGGCAATATGCAGGACATAGTGGATGGATCTGCAGCAATGGGGTTCCTGAACTGGAGAGGGATCGTAGATGGTGCGCATATTCCTGTTTTGGCACCAGACTACCTTGCTACAGAGCACATCAACAGAAAGGGCTACGTTTCTGTGGCTATGCAAGCATTGGTGGATCACTGGGGATGCTTCACTGTCATCAGTGTTGGCTGCTCAGAGAAGGTGCATGACCCTCATATCTTTAAGAAAACTGGACTGTACACAGAAAGCAGGGAATTTCTTTCCCGACCGGCAGATTACCTGCAGCGATATTAAAATGCCAATAGTGATCCTAGTGGATCCTTTGCTCCCCTGGCTCATGAAGCTGTACAATCAGACACCTTGGCAGCACCCAGGAAAGATTCAGCTATTGGATCAGCAGGTGCAGAATGACAATTGAATGCGAGGATATAGGAGTAGTTCAATTATATGGGAATGGACTGTCCATTTAAGTAGCCTAAGATTTAGAGGGGGATGGAATGGCCTGGCAAGCAGAGTTTCCTGAGCCCAGAAGATATGTCCACACTGCAATTGGAGGTGTGATTGCAGCTTAGGTAGGCACACTCGCATTAGCTTTATTCTAGCTAGCGCACCGAAAAATAGCAGAGAAGATGCAGCTGCGTGGACTGTACTTATTCATGTTGCTAGCCTGCACTAGGGTCTGGGCCGCCATGTCTCCACTGCTATTTTTAGCCATGCTAGCTAGATTAAAGCTAATGTGAGTATGTCTACCTGAGCTGCAGATCACACCTCCAACTGCAGCGAAGACATCCCCAGAGATCCTCCTCTCTGACACATGGCCATTCCAAAACACAGCCTACCCCATCCCCAGAGCACAGTGAAATAGGTGCAGTCCTGATGCGAGTGGGGCATGGATCAATGGGATGGTAATGAGATGGCAGGTGCTGCTGGAAGCAGTGATCATGAAATCCCACAGGACAGCTGGGTGCTTCAGCCTTGTCATGCAAATCCAGCCCCGCTTGCTCTCAGGGGGAGCAGGCCAGAAACAATGGAGACACTTGACTCTTGAGGGAAGGTTAATGAGGAGGCCAGGGGAGCATATGTGGGGAACGCAAGGGACAAAACACTGTGTAGCAACCATTCTCCATGCCAGATGGCTGCTCAGCTCAATGCAGGCGAGTAAACAGGCGGGGAAGCACCATTCCCTTTGTAGCTTCCAACTGGCACTTTCATCATCATCATAACCACAACAATAACTTTGTCTGTAATAAGGCCCCTGGGCTGTTTAGGGGATAACCGTGTGGTTAGCGAGGGCAGCAGACAGAGAGAGCAGCCCTTCCAACTAACAACCATAGCATTGGGCACATGGGGGTTAAGGGTGGATCAGCAGCAAGCCAGGTAAGGGACTATTCTGCAGTGTGCTGCACCCTCCTCTCCCACTGAAGCCAGTGGGGATGGAGGAGTGCTGAGCACCTTGAAGGGCTGTGTCCTAAGGTCAGAAACAAAGTGTTGGTGCTGTCATGAACTGGAGAGAATGGACCATGTCTAAGGTTGTTCTCATCTTTCTTTCTTTCTTTCTTTCTTTCCCCAGTATCATTTTGAAATACCACTACTGCCCTAGGCCTCCTGGTTCTCATCTATTCTGGACCCCCTATAATAATTGCACACTCAGAGTTTGCTTCTCACCAGAAGTGGAGCAGTTTGGTACACAGGTGTTGACTTTCCAATGTGCCAGGGGGTGCTTGATCCCTGGCTCTGCCCCAGGCCCCACTCCTGCCCACTTCTTTCTGCCCCGCACTGCCTTTTCCCACCCTCGCTCCACACCTACCCTGCCTCTTCTTGCCCTGCTCCATCCCCTCCCCTGAGCACACCGCTCCCTTGTTCGTCTCCTTTCCTCAACCCCCACAGCTCCTCCTGCACACTGTGAAACAGCTGATGGCAGGTGGGAGGCGTGGTGAGGCGCTGATGGCAGGCGGGAGGCGCGGGGAGGCACTGATTGGCCGGGCCTGCCAGTGGGCGGGAGGCACTGAGCGGATGGGGAAGCTGATGGGGAGGCTCCTGGTGGGTGCTCAGCACCCACCATTTTTTCCCCATAAGTGTTCCAGCGCCAGAGCACCCACAGAGTTGGAGCATCTGGATTGGTATATTTTGCACAGCAAAATACAGCTAAGCGGGGTGGGTCTTTGATAGAAGTCTATAAAATCATGACTGGTGTGGAGAAAGTAAAAAAGGAAATATTATTTACTCCTCATAACACAAGAACTAGGGGCCACCCAATAAAATTAATAGGCAGCAGGTTTGAAACAAATATAAGGGAATATTTCATCATACAACACACGGTCAACTTGTGGAACTCCTTGCCAGAGGATGTTGGGAAAGCCAAGACTATAACAAGGTTAAAAAAAGAACTAAATATATTCACGGAAGATAAGTCCATCAATAGCTATTAGCCAGGACGGGCAGGGATGCAAAACCAGACTCTGTAATGTCCCTAGCCTCTGTTTGCCAGGAACTGGGAGGGAGCGATGAGATGGATCACTTGATTTCCTGTTCTGTTCATTCCCTCTGAAGAACCTGGCATTGGCCACAGTCAGAAGACAGGATACTGAGCTAGATGGACCTTTGGTCTTACCCAGTGTGGCCACTCTTATGTTCCTTTTTTTTCAACCACACACTTCTCAGCAGGCAGACCCAGGAATCCATCCAGCCCTTGGCTGCTGCTGCTGCTGCTGTTTCTTTTCTCCCACTGAGCACTGAAATTCCTGCTGGCTTTTCTTTTTGGATGTAATCGTGGGGGGCAGGATGTGGTGGTGATGCATCCGCACGTGAGGCTCTGCGAGGTGGCTAATATTCCTATAAAGCATGGGAGAGGAAAAAGGGAGAGAGAGAGCGAGAAGCAGGGAGGAAGGAAAGCTAAATAAGTGACATTATTTTGGTCATTTCTATTGTGATTGCAGTTTAAGGCAGAGCTCAGTTTTAACCCACGTAGGACAGTCCATCTCCCAGGACTCCATCCCTCCTCCATGTTATTCCGATACCGTGGAAAGAACGAGAACAGCTGCATCTCCCTCCAGCTCAAACAGGGGAGGGCAACTCAGTTCTATTTTTAAAAGCATCCCCTATAATTAAATCTGCTTCCCCCTCCCACCCCCATCCTGTGCTCCTGCCCATGCACCGCAAGAAAACGCCCAGCCCGAATCTGGGATGAGGGCAGAGGAGCTGAAAAGAAAGAGAATTTAAGGAATGCTGTGAAGAATCATGAGCCGAATTCTGCCTGGCTCCGTGGCTCATCATTAACACCTGTGCACACAGAATGTGACGTGGGCCCCAATTCTGATTAGTGTCCGCTTTGCTCAGGTGTGAATGGCTATTCAAGGTGCTAAAGCAACAGTAATCTTCCCCCGTGGGTCATCTCATCAGTGGGATCTGAATTCAGGAGTAAAAGGACAGGCCTTTGCTTCTGGAGCCAGAGGAGTTATTCTGCTAGCTGCTAGCAGTAGGAGATTCATACATGCACTAGCTAGCCCTTTGAAGTAGAGTTGCCAGCCCTGCCAGGAGTCTCCAGGAACTAACCGTTAACTAATGATTATGTCATGTGATGAAACCTCCAGGAATACGTCCAATCAAAATTGGCAACCCTACTTTGGAGAGGACAAAACACATGTTGCATCAGTGGGGAAACTGAGGCATAGAGAGACTAGTGAATGGCCAAGAAGCCTGTAGCGGAGTAGGGAACTGAACATGTATTTTCTCATGTCCAGGCTAATGCCCCTAATGAATGGGTCTCCTTGCCTCACTAAGGAAGAGTAAGGCAGTGGAGAATCAGCCCCTATATCTGAAGTGTTCCTCAATGTGCTACTAAAACCACCTGAGATGGTTAAAATGGATTGGTTTGAACAGAAGTGAGTTGTGGTGGCGTTGTCTTTCTCTTTGCCTCTTGCTCTGCATGCTGCTTGGAGAGAGGACACTGCCCAGGGCTTTTCCCTTTCCTGGCTTGCAAACACACAAATACCAAGCTGCTGGGGGAGCATGGGACAGTTCTGTCCAGCAGGGGCAGGGGATTATTTAACCAACGCAAAAGACACACCCCTCGCTCCAGGTTTTATTGAAAGGAAACATCGTGAGAACGTTTGTATTAACATTTTAAAGAAATGCTAAAAGGCCTCTTCTGCACTGCATCTTCTGAGGGAGGCAGCACAGGGGAAGGGAGAGAAGCAAAGCTGCCTTTAAGCCTGGCTTTTTCCTGCTATATGGGGTTGCTGCAGAGTAGAGCAGGGGAGCTGCAGAGTCATGGGGCTGCTCTGCCTTAAGGTAGCTAGTCACCCCGGCACATGCGCTACCCTTGGGGCTGTGAGTAGGGCTGCAGACAGCCACTTACGTGGGGGGCAGGATTCTCCCATGGTCCCAGTCAACTTCTCAGCAGCCCCTACGGCTGCCAGAGAGGCATATTGGGACAGGGCCAGAGTCAGCTCCTCAGCCTCAAATTGGAGCCTACAAATCCTTGACAGTGTCTCTAAGGTTGCACTGGGGGTGACATTCCTCCCTGGGCAAAGGGCCAGCAAGAGGCCTAGCTCTGAACCTCCACTTAAGCCCACTCAAGGTTTCAGCGGTGCCTAGACTTTGTGCTGGTCCCTCTGCACAGGTGTGACTCACACCAGGGGGCGAGGGGGATCCTACTCCCTGTACACAGCTATAGTGACAGGCTGCACACAGGGTAGAACTGAAAGAGGGGCAGGGGTGTGCGTGAGGCACAGGGATTCCTCCCACACCACAAGGCTGCAGAGCTGCACTGGAGCTGCTCCATGGCTATTATCCCAGTGCTGTCCACTCTGTGAGAGCTGGAACGGCAGATCCATTGGCTCATCCCTGCCTGCCCTATGTATGTTAGAACCAGGGAGAACCCCTGTAGATCTGTGTTCTGTGGATTTCTGGGAACCAGCTCAGAGCCCTCTAGACACACAAAGGAAAGAGTGGGGGTTACGTTTGCCCCCTTGATTTAGATGTAACACAGCTATTATATGTTCAGTAAACATCAATAGAGGAGCAAGATGGCAAATCCACTGAAGTCAATGGGAGCTCTCGCTTGTCTGGAGGCTACAGGCCAGGGAAGAGGTTTGTCGCTGTAATGCTGAGTGCCAGTCCCTCCCTGGCTCCATGCTCCAGGATATGATTGATTGCAGCACCTGAATGGGAGGGAAACATCTCTTCAGATCAGTTTTTGCAGCTCTCCACACTAGATTAACTGACTGGCCCATCACTGCACCCCACAGCCGATTCAGGGATTAAGGGTGGGGGCAGATTCCAGCTCAGAGCAAAACCCAAGGGCCATTGACTTTAGTGGGCCCTAAATCCTGACAAGGTGTGGCCTCTCCTCCGCGACCATAAGCCCTTCAGCGAAACAAAAGCTCTGCATCCTTTGCTGGTATCGCTAGCGTGGGTGATTGTTGTACTTACAGATCTCTCCTGGCTTATTAATGCTGCAGGCAGAGTCCTTGATTCCTTCACAACTAATTAACCTCATCCCCCTATCTCTCCTGCTTCTGCTGTCCTCCTAGCAGCAGGTTAGAGATTCATACCACACTGGGAAGGCTTTCACTGACCAGCCTAATGGGCTGTATCAGGTCATCCTTTAGAAACCCATGGCTTGTTCCTCTGTCTTGTAATGAGCCAGAGGAAGAGAAAGAGAACAAGCTTCAAGCTAAAGTGAAGGAGGAAACAGTGCCATTGTCTGCGAGATGCTCAGTGCATCCCGATGAGCCCTGAGATCTCTTTCAAAAGAAGTATTCAAGTTTGGGCAAGAATCACCTTGATCTCAGGTGGGTCCAGCGTATCAGTCACCAGTGTACTGTGACCAGCACAGGGAGCTAGAGGGCTCCCAGGGTAATCTGCCACAGTAGCACATCACCCTAAAGCAGAGGTTCTGGGATGACCGTAGCTGAGGGCCAATGTGAATTCACAAGCTCAGGGGGAAGAAAATGAGAATATCAGGCCATGGGGATGGAGAACGCTCTCACCTGATGCAGGTTTCTTCCTTTATCCATGAGGATTTTACTAGGTGGCATATGGAACAGAAAATTGCTAAACTATTACAGCGTCAGGCAGGGTTGTTCGCTACAGCATAGTCCACAGTGCTGTCTCTAGTTCGTGGTGTCCCAAGCGATGAGAGAGTGGTCCAGAGTTTAGCAGATTTCACGCCAGGTAGTTTTGTTTATTATTCAGTCTAAATTTGACATTTCTTAATTTCATTCCCTTATTAAGAGTTCCTTGCAGTGTTGCCAATTCCAGGTATTCAAAAATCGTGTCAGGCGCCAAAAATCATGAGACTGGCTTAAAATCATGAGATTAGAAAAAATAATATTTTTAGTGTTCTTTTTGTTTGACTTCTGATTCCGGAGCATCTAGAGTGCACTTGTGTCACATACTTTCAAGCTGTTTTCTGCGACCATGAGAGCTAGAAATGTCTTTAATGAAAGCTGAGATTTTCATGTCATCACCTGGCTCCGGGAGCTGGGGCTTTAAGAAGAACATTGGATATCATGAGACTCATGATGAAACTGTGAGACTTTGCAAGACTGTGTTTATTCAGGAAGGCCATTTGCAGGGCATGACAACAACAGCTTTATTGTACCCACTAACTTATTAACAATTCTGCATACCATAGTCCTGTTCTAGTTGCTCTTAGCCAGGCTCGATACATTTAACTCTTTAATTCTCCAGTCATCAATCAACACTTCCAGCTTCGAATCATGTTCCTTGTGTGATGGCTGCCATCTTTGCCAATACAACAGGGCCTGAACTGGGGACTGCTAGAGTGAAAAGATCGATCTGTTCCAGGTGAAGAGCCCAGTTCCCTGGCAGAGGACCGTGACAACTCATAGTCTCTGTGGATCGGCACAGACAGGGGACCTGCAACACACACTCACCAGTGGGTTACACGTGCCCTTCTCTGAACCCACTCCACTTTGTCTATTTCTTTCCAGTGCCCAGACTCAAACAGAGTCTCTCAGATGTGGAGCAAAGTCACCTTGATGCTGCTCGGCTGACAGCATTTTCATGTTGGAATTAGACACAGAAACGCAAAACCCCAGTGCCAAATGGGATGATTTATTCAGCTGACACCAGCACTTGCCCATTGAAAGGATATTCTCTTCCCTTGCTGTAAAGCCTGCTCGGCTGAGGAGTAGAAGAAGGTTCCTGATCGACACCTACAGGGTTGGATGCCTTTTAATCATTTTTGATGGATTGCATGTTGCTTCCAGCCTCTTAAATGACATGGAGAACTTGACCGCAACACTGCCCCAAGGAAGAGATGCATCAGATGCTAGGTCCTGCAGTAGACAGGCTGTAATTTTCCTCTGACTTTTATTATTTGTCCAGGAAACCTTTGATTGCTCATAACAACCATAGAACAAGAATCTTTACAGAGCCCAGGAGAGGCTGGGAACAAGGAATTGTTATGTAACCTACAGAAGCAGAGGGAGGCAGAATTCCAGATAAACATATGATCATTAATATCATGCCAATAGGTTTTCATGTTTGGAGTGGTTTGTAGACATGAGGTCACATTTCCAAAAGTGCCTAGGTGGCTTAGGGCCCATTGAAATCAATGAGAGTTAGGCGCCTAAATGCCTTTGAGAATCTGGGCCTTTGGAACTTGAGGGTGTAATTTTCAAAAGTGCCCAGGTGACTCAAGAGTGTGGTCCCATGTTCCAAATGACTTGGGAGCCTAAGTCACATTGAAAATTAACAGGACTTAGACTTTTGTGTCACTTAAGCTAGTGCCCTAACCACTAGGACATCCTTCCTCTGTCTGGCAGGTCATTGGCATGGCAAGGATGAGACGCACGCCCTCCGACTCCTAAGCTGGTGTCTTTGCTACTAACTCAGTGTCAGTCCTTCATGATTGCTGTCCAGTATTTAAACCACACATCCCACAAACACATCAAGCACTGAACATGGTAAGATAAGATTCAGGGTGTAGGACAGCGGTCATCAAATGGTTAACTGGCTCAGAGGATTATGGGTTGGAGCCACATTCCACCCCTCCCTTACTTTCTGTTTAGTTAGTGGATGTTTCCCTCTTGGACCTGGTTTGTTTGATATGTAGTGATTGTGAATTAAACAGCAAGTTCCCAGCCTGCAGTCGTGTAAATTGAGTATGTTTCTTGTGCACTGAGCAGCCCCTTTACAAAACTGGAGGATAAGGAAAATACAAGAATGGAAGGCCCTGTCTATATTGGCAAGTTTCTGTACAGTAAAGCAGCTTTCTGTGCTGTAACTCCCAAGGTGTACACGCTGCCAAGCCACTTAGTGCACAGAAACTGCGCAGTTGTAGCACTTTAAAAAAGCCACCCCAACAAGAGGCGTAGAGCTTTCTGCACAGGGGCTACAGCACTGCGGTGCCAGTGTAGACATCGTGATCAATTACAGTGCTGCGATTGGCCTCCGGGATGTGTCCAACAATGCCTGTTCTTGCCTTTCTGATCTTTGGTTTGAACTCTACTGCCCTGCCCTCAGGTGACCAACCATGTAAATTCTTTGGAATTTTGAAAGTCCCCTTCCTGTTTGCTTGGTGATGCGTGCAGTGGTCTCGGTGGATCTTTCTAGGTGGCCATGCTTGCTCCACGCACCAGGTGATCCCCCGCTTGGAGCAATGCTGAGATGCTGGACCTCATCAGCATTTGGGGAGAGGAGGCTGTCCAGTCCCAGCTGTGCTCCAGCCGTAGGAATTATGATATGGACAGATTTAACGATGCATGACAGAAAAGGGCCATGACCAGGACACACTGCAGTGCAGTGTCAAAGAGAAGGAGCTGCAGAACTCCTACCACAAGGCATTGGAGGCAAACCACTGCTCCGGTGCTGCGCCCATGAGCTGCTGGTTCTACAAAGAGCTGGACGCGATACTCGGCAGCAACCCTACCTCTACTGTGAAGACCACTGTGGATACTTCAGTGACTCGTGTGCTGGTTGAAAGTAGACCGAGCCAGGAGGAAATCTTGGAGGGGAAGGGGGCAGGGGGACCCAGAGGCAGAGGATGACTCAGAAGTCAGAGATGGATGCCGCCAGGAGCTCTTTTCTACCTTGGAGGAGGCTAACCAGTCACAGCTGAAAGATGCTGGTGAAGCACAAACAGGAGGGGAGGCCCCTGGTAATGGATTTGATTTTGGGAATTGCTGAAGTGAGTTGTTAGGGGCAAGAAGGTTGCAGAAAGCAGGCTTGTCTCCCACTGCATAGAGATACCGGGCAATCCACTGCCGCAGGTTCTTTGGCAGAGCTGCTTTGTTTCTTGCCCCATTAACAGTAACTTTCCCGTGCCACTGTGCCGTTAAAGGGGGGTGGGAGACAGCATTGCTGCACACAGGTGAGCCGCATAGGGGCCAGGGTGGAAGCCGCAGTCTTGGAGAAGACCCTCCCTTGATTCCTTGCTCACCCTCAACAGGGAGATATCATCCATAATGACCACATCCTGTGGAAAGTCCATGAAGAAAGTCCATGCTTGCAGCTTCCTGAACAGGCCAGTGTTCCGAAAGATGCGTGTGTCATGCACCTTTCTGGACCAGCCTGCGTTAATGGCTGTGAAACTCCCATGTTGATCCACAAGTGCCTGAAGAACCATTGAAAAATTCCCTGTGTGATTAACGTATTCAGTGGCTAGGTGGTCTGGTGTCAGAATTGGAATGTGCGTGCCATCTATCACCCCTCCGCAGTTAGGGAAGCCCATTTGTTTAAAGCCATCTACAATGTCATACCCGTTGCCCAATGTCACGGTCTTTTGGAGCAGGATGCGATTAATGGCCCTGCAGACTTCTGTCAACATGAGTCCAACGGTAGACTTTCCCACTCCAAACTGGTTAGCAACCGATCAGTAGCAGTGTGAAGTAGCCAGCTTCCACAGTGCAATCGCCACGCGCTTCTCCAATGGCAGGGCAGCTCTCGTTCTCATATCCTTGCACTTCAGGGCTGGGGCGAGCTCATCACACAGTCCCATGAATGTGGCTTTCCTCATTCAAAAGTTCTTCAGCCACTGGTCCTCACCTCAGACGTGCATCACGATGTGATTGCACCTCTCAGTGCTTTTTTCCTGAGCCCAAAAGCGGTATTCCACTGTGGTCAGCACCTCCGTGAATGCCACAAACAATCTTGTGTTGTAGCTACTATACATGGCGAGATCAAAGTCGCACTCCTCTTGCCTTTGTAGTTTAAGGAATAACTCCACTGCCACTCATGACGTTTTGGTCAGAGTGAGCAGCATACTGGTCAACAGTTCAGGATCCATTCCTGCAGCCCAAAAAGGCAGGGCACGCAGTACACAAACCATTGAAAGATGGCGCCAAATGCGGATGGAATCACAGGGGCTGCTGGGATGCGAAGCAATGTATCATGGGGCACTGGGACAGGACCCAGGGTGCCCGGGGACCCCCTCTGCCTTCTCACAGCTCTTAGTGGCAGAAGAGAAAGAGATGCTCTGTGGGATAGCTGCCCAGAATGCACCATTCCGAATGCTGCTGCAAGTGTGAACACGCTATTGCACAGGCAACTGACAGTGTGAACACACTACAGTGGTTTCCCTTCAATGCTCTCTGAGCGGTGCTGTAACTGCCAGTGCTGTCACTCTGCCAATGTAGACATACCCTTAGCCGTATGGGGAGGCAAGGAAGATCGGAGCTGTGTATGTGGCAAAGATAAATGCTCATTTGGAAATGTCCTAGAGGATTTGCTGCAGGACAGATAGGTGTGTAGGTGCTGATGAGAAGCGTGGTCAGGAAAGTAACTGAAATACTGATGGACTGTATTTTCTAAAGGACAACCTAACCTAAATTCTCCTGTACTGACAATCTTCATTCATTAATATATATGTTTTCTACAAACCAACTCTATAACTTTTCATGAGTGATATACCCAAATACTTGGATGCTAATATCCAAACTGTATTGCTAAATTTATTCACCTTGATTTGGATTATTGCTGATTAAGCACTATATGTATCTTATGACTTCTAAAACAAACTTTGTATTTGTGGCTAATCTAAGCACTATAACCAGATGTACAGAGACTCTTTTTACAACCTATAATAAATAAAAATAATAACTGGAGATATACCAATCTCCTAGAACTGGAAGGGACCTTGAAAGGTCATTAAGTCCAGCCTGCTGCCTTCACTAGCAGGACCAGTTTTTGCCCCAGATCCCTAAGTGGCCCCCACAAGGATTGAAATCACAACTCTGAGTTTAGCAGGCCAATGCGCAAACCACTGAGCTATCCCTCCCCCCTAAAACCTGTCTATTATATAGTTTTTTAACATTAGCTTTAATAAAAAATGTAAAGTTGTTAATAATGAGACTTTTCAAAGATGATTGCTGGCAGACAGGAACTTAACCGGCCCAAAGTAGCAGAATTTAGTAACCTCAATGGAATAAGCAGTGAAAAACTTGCAAAATTTGCACTTTTCAACTGCAGGGACAATTAAACTGATTCAGTAAACAAAATCCAAAGCCAGTTGCAAGGGACTCAGACTCCCAGGGGTTCATTTCCAGCATGGAGGAACTTATTTTGCATCAGTTTGTAAATTTAAAATGGTCCAGTGTCATAAATGCCTTGAGATTAGATACCTAGCCAACAAATGCAAAGGTGGCTCTCAAACAGTATGGGAAGCCCAGGAGGGTAGATGCTAAAAGACAAGAAGAAAAGATGAAACAGAGGACTTTTTACCTTGAGTGGGAGGAAGACATGAGGGGAGGTTTACACTGTATATTGCTTAAAAAGGGAAGAAAGTGGGACCTTAGGAAGTAACAGTAATTACACAATCAATCAATACTAATGGGGTTTCGGCTGCTGTGATCAAGGACTACACATGTCAGCAATGCAAAGCAGGATTGGGCTCACTAGCAAATATAGGAGTTACCCTGCAAACCTACACCGGATAATGCATCTAGGTGGTAGGTTCTGCACTTATCTTTCTAAGATATAAAAGCCAGAAGGAAAAGCTATGAGTCCTAGTTATCTGGGGGCAACATCAAAAAAACTGTTAAGGCAGGGATTGGTTGTACGAACTAAAAGTGAATTGGAAGGAAATTTTCATATTTGAGCCTAGCAAACACCAGCACTCAAGGAAGTCCTGGATACTTATCCAACCATTTACAAAAAAGAGTTAGAGACCTTGGATGGAGGTTCTATATCCAGGATGGAGTCAAGCCAAAATACTTTAGAGCAAGACCAGGTCCTTATGCTCTCAGAGAAAAGACAAACTGAGTTAGGGGGGAAAATGCAGGGAGTATTTATCAGTGCAGTTTTCTGAATGGCCAACATCTAATGTGCTGGTGAAACCAGCCAGGAGTCTCCAAGTTAGACAACTACTTCACTACATGGATGAGGACCTGCTGGTGGTAAAAAACATAGCAAGCTGGACATATTGCAGTCATACCAGCATATAAGCCCGGAGGTGGACTTTATAAACACAAGGGCTTATACTATACAATAGACCGCCATGTGGAATATTGTCCACAGCCAATGGCTGGATTTTCCGGAGAGCCCTGGAAAATGTGTTGAAAGGTATGAAAGGCTGACAATATCCTTGTCGCAGACAGAAGCGATGCTGAATGTCTATCCACACTGGAGAAGGTGCTATCCTAGAACAAACTGGACCCTTGTCTTTTGAAGTCCAATTAAGTGACTGTCGAGTCATAAGGTGACATCAGGATCATGTCTGCTTGTGAACTAATATGCAAGCACCAGAGCCTGTGCCCTTGGGTGATGACCACCTAAGGAGCCACGACCAGGAGAGGACACCTGTTTGCCAGGAATGCCTGAGACTGGGTAAGTGTTTCTCTGCCCTCAGAGTCTCCCCTGGCTGCTCAGGGGAGACGCTACCCATGAAAGAGAGGGGAGACCCTGGTTATTTAAAGAATATATCTGGTTGTAAATTAAGAAGGGAGAGATGTAGTGAAATGGTCATCATTAGTGGGTGTCCCCCCAATGAAGCAGCAGGTTCCCAGTCTGCAGTGCTGTAGCGAGCATGTGTTTCTTGTGCACTGAGCGGGCCCTTTACAAAACAAGGCATAACGCAAGGGTCACCAGGAAGGAATATTTCTGGAGTGGGCAGCATTGAGCAATTTCCTAGGTAATTGTGCCTTTATGTTTTGTTTTCCACTGAAACATCAGGTATTGCTCATTACCAGCTGCAGGATTTAGAACTGGTGCGCCAGTGATTTGATATGATTTGTGTTATTCCCTCAGTATTGTACGTGTCTGCTCATAGTTTGAAAAGTTCCATTCGCTGTTGCTACTGGGCTGGAAGCGTGGATTTGAATTGTATGCGTTATCGCAGCTAGAAAGGTTGCAGTCTGTTTCCGCACAGTTTGGGGCTGGCAGAGGAGTTTGTTACCTGTTTACTTACATAGCAATTGCCTTACTAGGCTGGGCTGTTGCACCGTCTACTGCTAGGATTTTGCCAATCTAGCTATAGCAGCAAAACTTTTAAGCATAGACTGAGCCTAAGTGACTTAGGAGCCCAAGTCCCGTTTTCAACCTTGACTTAGGCATTTAGGGGCCATTGAAAGTCACTGGGATTTAGGCTCCTAAATCAATAGGAGTTAGGCACCTACATAACTTTGAGGACTTGGGCCTTAGGAGTCTAAGTGTCTCTTCTGAAAATGAGGGTTAGGCTGTTAAGCCACTTAGGCTCAGACCCTGAAAGGTATTTAATTTCATTGAGTTGAGCGGGAATTAGGTGCCTCAATACCTTCCCGCAGCTGGGCCTTAGGCACTTTTGAAAATGTTAGATATTCTGCGCTTGCATGGAAACCTGTCCAGGTCTCTCTCTATTTTCATTGTCCTTGTCTGGATTGCTTCTGTTTCTGGTATACCCCTTAGGAGGTGGGATGACCACTGAGTTCAAGGTGATGCGCTGCCATCTAATATATCAGCATGATGTGTTTAAGTGTTGTTCCTTACCTCTTTCGTAAGCCAGCCGTCTTGTTTGCTTTTTTTCTTACCATCAGGTCTCAGTGAACTGAGATTTTTGTGGACCTGACTTCATAAGCACCTAGATCGCTTTGACAAGCAGTTGCAAGTTAATTTAGAACCCATCAGTGTGGATGAGCAGTTCAAATTGATCCTTCCAATGTCCATCACTTTGCACTTATCAAGTACGAAAGGTTTAATTGTCGCTATTTGTTTTCAGTCTGTTCGTATTTTGCAAGGACTGAGAAAAGCCAGTGTCTGTCAGTGCTAGGCCGTCCTCCGGAGCTCCTGGCTAGTGATGCCTCATCCCACATTCCATGACACAGCTCACACTTTAGGTAGCATAACTTTCTAAAGGAGCATGGCTGGTACATTCACTAACACTGGTGTATAAGAGTCAACGCAAGGTTAATCTGTGTCTGGGACACTGTCTGGCTATGGCAAAAGCAGTGAACTGGCAAGTCGGAGTGAAACCTCACCTTCATTGAAGCCATTGGGAAAACTCCCACTGACTTCAAGGGGTCAGGAATTCACCTCATGACTCTTGGGTTCTATTCCCAGTTCTGCCATTGATGTACATTGTCACCTAGGGCAGGTTATTAAGGTCTCTGTGGGCCTTCTCAACACCTTATGGGACTTTCTGTAGGGAGATATGTGTATCTATGGGTCATGTGCAGTGGGACAGAGGGGTGTCTATGGATCTTCTGCAGGGAGATATATGGGGTTGTAAGCCAACTTGGGCAGCTGTGCTTCCCCAGGCCTTTCTGAGTCGAGCTCAGGTACGCCAGCGGAAACAGGAAGCTTCTATTCTCTCCTGGCATTTCTGCATCTGTTGCTTCCTCCCCTCCAGCAAAAAGAGAGAGGCACAGGGCACATCAGGTGGCAACTTCCATCTGTGTCTAATGAGCTGATGCTTCTGAGCAAGAGGCTCAGCTGCGCTCCCTGTCCCCTCCCCATGAGGCTGCTGAGCAGATCTGTTGCTGCTCCTTCCGATGAAATAAATCACCCGCTGCTTTAACTGCCTCATTTTGTCACTTAATGCTGTCCCTTGAGACAGATGATTGAAAGGCAGTGAGGATCCCAGCCTTTCTCAGCAGGCCGGGGCTAGCTATGACAAATTAGAGAAGAGTGGAGGGAGATCAAGAGAGAGGATGATGCTAATGCAGGGGTAATGCCGGAACATAGAGGGCTATGGGGTGGTGGGGAAGAAGGGACTGTAATTTCAAAACTGGGGGAGTCAATGGAGACTGACCTCTGACACTTAACAATGGTGTTAACCTTCTGTACCCCTGACTCATGCCATGTGCCTGGACCCAGGACATTAGAGCAGTCTCACAGCCTCACTCCCGGGCATTAGTTTTATGATAGGTGCCTCGGGACCAGATCAGCCCAGTAAATCCCCACAAACCCTGGAAATCTGTGCTCCCAGCAATATTCTGAACTCCAGAGGGACTTTGGAAACTGCTTTGCAGAGTGAAATGCTTCGACTTTCCCACCCCTTCCTTTCATGGAGCTGCCTCTCCAGGATCCTCCTCCCAGCTGATGCCCCGCTCTTCTGCTATGCACGGCTGGAAGGAGCAGGTGGACAGAGATGGGGCATTTGAGGGAGGAGGTATATGGGGGATGGCTTTCTGGACCTCCTTTCCTGCCACCCCCACCCTCCAAATGCTGCTGCCTCAGAGAACCACAGAAATCATCTGGGACTGAGAAACAAAACCTAGCGACTAAGGTAGAAAATTTAATCCCGCCCCAGGCTGTTCCTTTTCTGAATTCCCTCCACTCCTGTTATAAATGATTGATCATGGTATGACTCAGTGATAGCCCAGACATAGCAGGAACACTGGAGTATAGGGTCACTCACTGGGAGCTTCTGCTATTGATGAGAGCTCTTTCACACTTTGCTTTGCTGCCACAGATACATTCAATATGTGCAGCTCAAAGCCAGATGGGTAACAGATTAGTGTCTGGCTCAGGTTTGCTTTCCCTTTAATTAGGTTCCCAGGGATCTCTTCCCAGACTAGGAAAAAGACCAAGGTTAGGTTGGACTTACCCAACTCTATGCTAAAGTTGGGGACTCTTCAAAGACAAAGCCAGACCAGGTTACTCATTGCCCTGCACCATGTGCAGTCATTGACACCAGTGTCAAGTGTGGGCAGAATGTTGGATGGTAGCACTTTGCTCTCACTTGCAGTGGTGATAATGACTCCACAAGGTGCAGGCCAGGCCAGTGGAAAGTCAGAATGGATTTGTCTAGGTTAGTAAACAAGGCCCAGGTGAAGATGGAGGGAGCTACCATGACCTCCTTTCCTAATCCAAACAAAGCCATTTGGGGGTAGATAGATCCGGGGCAACTCCACCGAAGTCAATAGAGTTGAGAGCAGCGTGAAACTGCCCTGAGATCAGGCACAGCTCCAGAGCATTCATGAATACAGGCTGCAGGAGTTTTTCTTTTGCAGTGGCAGCGCCTATATCTTTCCGCAAGAAAGCGGAACATGTCGTGGCAATCAGCCAAGGTGTATCAAGATGAGCCGCAGCTTGACTCCTACGTTTGGCGTGATTTGGGCTGGAAGAGTAGTTTCAAATGCAGCAACCAGCCATGGATTCCTTTCAGCGAAATGCCTTTATCAAAGGAAACACTGATGAGAGAGCACTGGCATCTTGAGCTGTAACCACTTTACCACCCAGGAGACAGTCTGCCCTCAGTGACACCAAGATAAATACAGAGTAACTCCACTGAAATTCCTCTGGACTTACGCCAGCCTTACCAAGATCTGAAATTGGTCCTTACACCACACTTGCAGTGGCATAACTGAGATCAGAATCTGGCCCAGCAAATATAGTTCACACAGGTTTCACGTTTTCAGAATAAAACAGTGCTAACATACAAGCTGCAGTGTAGTATTTCAGTGGCATAACTTTAATGCATCCTTCCCATGAGCAGTACGATACTGGCTTGTCTTCATGGGTTTCTACAGCTCAGAAAGCTGCCAGGAGTCCTTTAGTTGTTGCAGGATGGAAAGTGCTTCCCTCTGCCCCATCAGCTTTAGCATCTGTGCAGCAGCTTTTATTGGTTTCTAAAGGCAAACAGCAGGATCAGCTTGGGTCTGGGTGGTCCCCACAGTTCCAGTGTCAGTGCTCAGGGGGATAGGGACTTCTACATGGGGAGGACTGTGAGGATACACTTGGGGCGGGATAGAATTTGCATGACACCTGGAATGAGGGTCTGCTGCACCCCTGTGATAGGCGCAGCTGACCTCAACATAAATCAGAGCATGCAGAACAGAGACAGGTATGTGTCTCTGCATCCCTCATGTGCTGATTCCGTACAGTGCTTTGAAGATGAAAAGCACCATGTAAGTTATCTAAGCCTTAGCAACTACGTATAATGAATGATTGTTAACTTCCGACTTCCCTTCTTGGGCTCTGTGCCACACAAGCTGTGTTGCTGTCTCATGATGTGTCCAGGAAGCGTTTATCTATTTGTTAATCACGAGCATCTTGAGATACACTGGCTCCTTTTCTGTGCCACTTGGAAAATAAAGTGGCCAGATTTTCTAAAGTGCTTGGCACTCTTTGGAAAATCTGTCTCTGAGTGTCACAGTGGGAGCTGCTGGGTGCCATTCAGGAAATTTAGCTCCCCAAGTCTTTTGGCTTTAGCTGAATGGAGTGTATAGGAACTGGATAATACCCCTTTAACTAGTTTGTGGACCTCCCTGTCTTTTGCTGCAGAAATCACCAGAACCCAACGGAGCAGCATCCTTTGTTTATGTAGCTAGGCCTTGCATGCTGGAATATAGGAAATATAAGCAGTTATGTGAAGCTGAGCTGTCTCCATGCATCTGACGAAGTGGGTATTCACCCACGAAAGCTCATGCTCCAATACGTCTGTTAGTCTATAAGGTGCCACTCTTCACTGTTTTTACAGATCCAGACTAACACGGCTACCCCTCTGATACTTGTCTCCATGGGGTTTGATCATATTCTTAATGTTGTTTAGAGAGCAAAGATCCAACACTGAGCATTTATCTACAGGCAGGAGACCTTGAGCCTGCAGTATGGTCCCCTTTGATCACACACTGCCCCTGCCTCTAGCCAGGTCTGGGGTCTTATACACCCATTGCTGTCTTTGTCAGTATAATCATATGGTTTGCTAGACTTGGCTAATTCAACAGGCAGCTCGCATGTGTTTTGGCGTCTAACCTGCCCACAAGCAGGTGCTCAAAAGACACTGGAAATCTTCTTTGAAATATCAATCCAAGACATTTTATGGCTGGATCTGCTTTGCTCTCAGCAGCCGGCAGAGGGCGATTCCTCTCTAGCTTCAGGGAAATCTGCTGAACAGTTGCTGATTGAGTGTCCTTTGGAAGTTAATCCACTGGCTGTCGTGGGTGTGGGTGAGCAAAGTCTGCCTTCCTTTCTCTCTCCCTCTCTCTGCAAACAAGTATGCTTTTACTGTGTTCTTTTTTAAAGTGAAAACAGCTGTGTGTCCAAGTTCAGGGGAAGAGGATGTTTGCCAAGCATGACATTTGAGGGCAGCTATCCCTATGTTGGGGCATGTGCCTCTTTTAGGGCAGACGTGTTTGCGTTTGACACATGTGCTCTGGAGGATGTACATCACTGTCTGGTCCGTGCTTTGGAAAGTTTATATATATGCCTAGTGGATGGAGCATGAGTCTGAGACTCAGGATCCCTGGGTCCTATTCCTGGCTCAGCCACTGGCCTGCTGGATGGCCTTGGGCAAGTCACTTTGCTCTGTGCCTCAGTTTACCCACCTGTAAAGTGGGGATAATGACACTGATCTCCTTAGTTGTGGAAAGAGCTCTGTAAGCATCAGGTGGTATTATATTTTAAACTCTTTGGGGGCAGGGACTGTCTTTTGTTCTGTGTTTGCATATCATCTGGCACCATGGGCGCCTGTTCCATGGCTGGGGCGCCTAGCTGCTATCACAATAATTGGAGTGTCCTTTTGAGCACATCCATTCCCTTTCCCCACCAAGTCCTCGTTTGTGGCGGGATTAATAAAGAAATAGGGATTTTTGGTGGAGAGGGCGGAGCTGGGTTCTTGGCAAATGTCTGAGCCCTTTAACCATTGTGCTCTCAGAACCCAGCAGAGACTCAGCATTGCAGAGTGTCTGGTGTCTGTAAGCTTGGTGGTGAAAGCATTATATGTGTGTGAGGTGGCGGGAAGGTGCCTGACACCCCAGTACTTCTCTGGGAGGGATTGTTGATGTGCACCCAGCTCCAGGCTGTTCTAAGAGTTCTGCTCTGGCTTTCGCGCTGTCTCAGGCTTTTCAGCTGCAAACAAACCAGGTGCCACCCAGTCCCACTGGGCTCTGCTGCAGGGAGAGGCTGCTGGTGGCTCGCTCTCCCTGCCCCCTCCAGTGGCCGCGGGTGAAGGCAGAGCCTCCGCAGTTAGCTGGGTCCTTCTGCCTGGCTTGGCTGCCTGCCCCAGCGAGTCATGGTCCTTCGTAAACTCAGTAGTGCTCCCTGGAGTCCGAAAGCCCCTCCCCGCCTGAGCACAGGGAGCAGCCAAGGCAGGATGCGGCCTTTAGATGGCGCTAGGCCTCCACTGTTGGCTGGGCTCCCTTGAGGTGCTTTGCTGCATCACTTTGCCCAGCACATGACTAATGGAGCTTTAACCCATTGTCTGCTGGCACCACCGATGACCCAGATCACGGGGGAAGTGCTGCTGCTGCTTTATTTGTGTTACCATAGCACCTAGGAGCTCCAGTCATGGACCACACCCCCATTGTGCTAGGCACCGAAAAATCCCTGCCCCAAATAGTTTATGTCAGCCAAGCTGCACGCCCCGTGAGAGCAGCCTAAGCTGCCGCCTGCGATATGTATAGGCAGCAGCAGGAGGCATCACAGAGGGTCCCCTGCCCTGCAGTGCCAAATGGGCAACCTGTGTGGGCCTGAATAGTGGAAATCAGGCTTTTCCGGTGTTCCGATATTCACCCAAATCTGGGTTCTGCCCACCAATGCTTAAAACATTCCCTGATGTTTTGGAATTGATAGGCTGCGCGTTCAAAAGTCATCACGCTGCAGATCGAGAAATGCCATGGAGCTGAGTTTAGGGCCTGGTTTGGCTAATTATTACGTTGTGTGCCTTATGGTGGCACCCAGAAGCCCTGCCTAAGATTCTGGCTCCATTGTGCTGGGCACTGGGCAGACACAGACTCTGCCCCAAAGGCTTACAGTCTGAATGGATAAGATAGTCACAGGGTGGGAGGGAACGTGACTTGCCCAAGGTCACACAGCACATCGGTGGCAGAACCAGGAATCGCATTCAGGTTTCTTGAATCCCAACCTGGTGCCCTACGCTGGCTAATAGGTGGCAAAGTTTCCTGTAAAATACAGTCAGGCCTAGCACCTTCTGCAGATACCACCACACCTGGGAGAGACTGGGGAAGCAGAGCAGTAAGGCTGATTTAGAGGAGAATCCAACATCAGGCCTAAGAGCCTCCCTGCTTCAATAGAGGCGACTGCTCCTATCTGGACAGGGATGGTTCAGGTCCTGCTAGTTATTAGATGCTAACCCAGAGAATAAACCCCTGGAAGCCTCACCAGAGGTGACCGTCTCCAACCTCAACTTCTTCAAGGGAAACCCCAACCAGGGCAGAGGGCAGGACCTGGAGTAAGAGGCAGGGCTGTGGTATGTGCAAGGGCTTGCGCTGAGGGGTAAATGCAGTGAATTCCAGCTCAGGGATAAACTGGAGTCATCCTGGACAGCAAGGGGGTAAGAGGAACAGAAAGGAGCAGAGGTCATTCATCATTAGTGAAACAGAAACACACAGAATCAGAAAAATGCAAGGAACCTTGAGAAGTCATCAGGTCCAGCCCCCAGCACTGAGAAAGGGCCAAGGAAAGCTAGACCATCCCTGACAGGTGTTTGTCCAACTTGTTCTAAAAGCCTCCAATGAGCTTTTCCTAATGTCTAACCTAAATCTCCCTTGCTGCAGATTAAGCCCATTGCTTCTTGTCCTGGACATGGAGAACAATTGATTACTGTCCTCTTTGTAACAAGTTTGCAGACTATCAGGTCCGTCCTCAGTTGTCTTTTCTCAAGATTAAACATCCCCATTTTTTTACCCTTTCCTCACAGGTCAGGTTTTCTAAACCTTTGATCATTGTTGTTGCTCTCCTCTGAACTCTGTCCAATCTGTCCACATCTTTCCTAAAGTGCGGGGCCCAGAATTGGACACAGTACTGCAGCTGAGGCCTCACCGGTGCTGAATAGAGCAGGACAATGACCTCCTGTGTTTTACATACAACACTCATGTTAATACACCTCAGAATATATTCGCCTTTTTCGCATCACAGCTGCATCATGTTGTTGACTTAGACTCAATTAATGATCCAGTCTAACCCCCAGATCGGAGAGGCCCAATACAACCACCTCATTCCCACTCTTAGGCCTAGTGTTGGCCCTCTGCACAGTGTGAATGTCTTCCCTCATGCAGCCGCTTCAGGTCAGCCCCCTCTTCACTGGCGTGAGTGGCTAATTTGACCCAGATCAGGAGGGATTCTGAATTTTCAGCCTTCCTATTATTTGTGGTTCCAGCCTTCACCCAGGCTGCATTTCTGTTCACACCCAGCCTGTGGCCTCAGCATTCCTCTCTGCTCTCTCTTATCATTTCTTAGGAACTTGGTAACTCTCTCACTTAGAGGGGGAGGTTTTCACAGTGGCTGGAGCAAGAGACAAGAGAGGAAATGCTGATTTCATGGAAGCCAGTGGCAAAACTCCCATTAATTTCAGTGGTCAGTCTTGCCAGGCTGCTTGTGGCAGTGGCAGCAGCAAGCTGCTCTCCTAAGATGAGAGAAAGACAGAGACAGTTCTGTAGGCATTATAGGAGACAGAACTAGGGACAGCTCTGAGCCTGCCAGTCAGACCCAGATGATGCAGGTAAACAGGCAGAGCTTGTGTCCTGCCCAGGCTGACAGATGGAGACTAGATAGGCTGAGCAGACAAGACAGCTCCAGGCCAGCCCATATGGAGAGGGAAAGGCAAGGCTTGGATAGTGCATGGGGAAACATCACCTTCTCAATCCTGCTCCTATTGCCAAACTACCCATTGATTACAGTAGGAGCAGGATTGCTCCCCGAAGAGAGAAATGGGGGAGTGTTAAATCAGAGGCTGTGTTATCTAGTGGGTAGAATGCTGGTGTGGGAGTCCGGAGATCTGGATTCTCTTCCCAGTTCTGTAATGTGACCTTGGGGAAGTTACTTGGGCTCTGTACTTAGGTTTCCCCACTCTCTGTCTGTCCCGTCTACTTAGTCCATACACTTCTGGGAGGCAAGGGTGGCTCTCTCCTCTCTCTCTGTTTGGATTGCACCCTGCACAATGAGGTCCTGATCTCAGTTAGGGCCTTTAGGTGCTGTCGTAGTGCCAGTAATAACCAAGATCAGGACAGTACTGAAGTGGGGATGGCTGAACAGGGATCCCTTAATCAGGAGCAAAGATACCCCACACAAACCCTAATTCCTCAGCAGGTCGTGCCATGGAGCCCTACAGTCCTCTCCTAAACGCTGGGCCTGTGAGCTCAGCAGCGTTGGGCTTGGTTGATTTCTCCTTGGGAGTTCTCCATGCGACGCGTGCTTGTGCAGGAAGCTGTGCTGGTGATTCAGCAGATAGTGCTGTTCCTTCTGAGTCACCACTGGACAGGGAGACTTTGTGGCCTCTGTCAGTTGAGACCCAAAACTAAGGTCCTGATGGGTTATGGCCCTTAAAGATCCCATGACCCTTTATCCTGCCCTGATTTTATTCTTATCTGAGTGATTTCATTATTCTGTTTCTCTACCCTCCCACCCCCCTGTTCCAATGGGATACAGCATCCTCCCTGTCCTAAACTGAGGTGAGGCACTGCTGCATCGCTCCACCCCAGAGGTGGCTGTATTTCAGTGGGGAAAAGAGGGTATGTGGTCTAGCAGTCGAGCCGGGGATTGGGCATCAGGAATCCTGAGTTCTATTCCTGGGTCTGCTGTTGATTCCCAGGGTGACTTGGGGCAAATCTCTGCCTCATTTTGTCCACCTGTAAAATGGGGATAATTGTACTTGGTGGGTGGGAGATGAGAATTCATGCATTAATGTTTGGGAGCTGCTTTGATAACCTCAGAGGGAAGTTTATGTGGCAGGAAGTATCATAATAATAATACAGTTGTTCACAAACTAAACCAAAAATGCTGAAACCCTCTTCTACTGTCCAGGCACCTGTCTCACTGGGATTGTGCTGCATGGTCACATGTTGGTCTAGACTTCCGGCCAAGTGCAGCCCTGGTGCTGAAGTCAGTAGGCCAGATTCTCAGCCGGTGGCAAACAGCATAACTCCTCTAGAGTCAGTGGCGCTATGCTGATTTGTACCAGCTGAGGATCTGCCCATGGTGGGTCTCCACCAGGGCTGAATTTCCCTCCAAGACTCTCTCCAGTGTATTTGTGTGAATGGGCACAGAGTCCTCGCTCTCTCTGTAGCAGCCCTGAGCAATCTAAACTTCTTGACCCCACGAACTGATAGGGAGTGAGAGAGTTCAGCCACCCCCCTCCCAGTATGCAGTGGTCATTTGGGCGGGGCACTCCTCTGTTGTCAGCTGTGGTTGCCTCTGGGGAAGGCCGTGACTTTTATCACTGTTGGTTCTTTGCCAGGCTCGGATGAGGGCAGACGCTCCAAAGGGGACCTCAGCTGTCCTATGTCCAGGCTCTGGATTGATCTCTTGCATGGTAGAAGCTACACACTTCCTCATCCCTCCCTTTAGGGAGACTGAGGCCTGGTCTACACTACGCTGTTAAACCGATTTTAACAGCGTTAAATTGATTTAATGCTGCACCCGTCCACACTACACTGCTCTTTATATCGATTTAAAGGGCTCTTTAAATTGATATCTGTACTCCTACAAAACGAGAGGAGTAATGCTAAAATCGATATTACTATATCGGAATAGTGTTAGTGTGGACGGAAATCGACATTATTGGCCTCATTATTTTACAGTAGCTACCCACAGTGCACTGCTCCAGAAATCGATGCTAGCCTCGGACCATGGACGCACACCACCGAATTAATGTGCCTAGTGTGGACGCGGACAATCGACTTTATAATATCTGTTTTATAAGATCGGTTTAAGCTAATTCAAATTTATCCTGTAGTGTAGACGTAGCCTGAGCATCCCCATTGCTAGCAAATACCCTGATCTAGGAGCAAAGTGGATTCACTTTGGAAGAGCTACCGCCCCTCCCTCCTCAACTCAAAGGGCAGGCTGGCTTGGCACCTCCTGGAGTGTAACCACGGGAGGGTGGAAATCTTGACACCACAAGGGCAGTTCATTTTGCTGAGCAGCAGAGACACTGGATGGGGGCTGGGGAATAGAAACTGGTATCCCTGCATGCCACAGGACTTCTCCTTGGGCATATTTGGACCCGGGGAGGTAGAAGGCACTCCTGAGATCTAGGAGGCTGCTCGGGAGGTCGATTCTCCCCTTTTGTGGAGGAAGAGAGGGCAATTTGTGCTTGGAGCCATGGTGACTAGTTACCAGCAGAGCAGAAGGCTCTGAACTCCAGACACCCTGCCCCTCTGTAATTAGGTTTTATTTTTAGGTGTCCCTTCCTTTGTCTATTTCGAGCCTGCGTCCTCCGCAGGGCAAACTGGGGAAAGTGCACTGAGCCGAACCCGCTGTATTTGGGAAGCAGTAAAACGAGGCTTCTAAACTGGGCTCCAGGGCGTAGGAGCCATTGGTGAAGGCTGGCAGAGCGCCCTGGCACAGTGCAGACCACAGCCCTCCCTGACTGAGGCTGCCAGGGAGCAAGCTACTCAGGTGGGCTGAGGGGGGATGGGTGTGAGTTGGCCTGGGATGGCATTGGAAGCATATTGTGGTCCAGCCCCTTGATAGAATTTCAAGCAGGTGGATGTGCAGCCTACTGGTTAGGGTACGTTATGCCTCCCCAGCTGGAGCGGACGGACTAAGGGTGTGAGTGAGGGCACAGAGGATGTGTGTAGCGTGAATTGCTCTTCAGCTCAGACTATAGCAGCTCGTGGTTTATGTGCTGGAGGTCCTCCATTCAATCTTTAGGGGGTTGGTTATAGGGGTGGTTGTCCCAGATGTGCATCACTCAACTGAAAGCCGCCTCCTCTAAAACAATCGTTCAATCCCTTTCATTTCCGGGTGCTTCACTGGCACCTGCCGGCTGAGTAGCTCCCCACTTCTCTGACTGCACTGCGTGGGGGCAGCGACAGAGAGTTCTCTAACCCCCTCCTCAAACCTTCTGGGGTTTGGATGAAACAGGACCCTGATCCAGCTCTCCCAACCCCTGCTTTGGGGTTTGCAAATTCACACTTGACTGATCAGGTTTTGCAGAACAAAAGCCCATCCTTCGCTTTTTCCTACTTTAAAACATCCTCTAAAACTATTAACAGAAACTCCTTTCCTGTCCTGGATGGCCACTAAGGGACTTGGCTCTGGGCTCCCGTGTGCTACTCCAGTGTTAGACCCATCTGCCCAAACCTCACTGAAAAGTCCACTCCAATGTCCAGTTATCAGCCATCTGCGACCACCCCCATAATACATTGCCAGGCCTTGTGGCCATTAACTCTGGGTCTTCTCCTCTCCTCTTTGCCTCTATAAATGGGGCTCTCTCCCGGTAATATCTGGATCCATCAAAGTGTCCATCTCCACTCGTGTCCCCTCCCCACACCAAATCCTTTGCCCTTTCTCTCTATGGACAGATTCCTTCTCCTGCCTGCCGCCTCGTGATGCTGTGATCTTCCTCTCAGGGGAAGGCAGCTCGTTCCATCCCAGCAGATGGCTGCCTGCCACTCTGCCCCTGAGTTGCTGCTGGAGCAAGGATCCCAAGGCTGTGGGTTTAATCTGTCTGGACCATCTTCATTGTATCACAGAGCCTGGATTAGTTTTTCAGCAGCGAGGAGAAATCGGTGTGAGACTGGCTCAGCATGTGCCACTCAGCTCCAGCATAAGGTCTGACTCTAGAACCACTGCCCATGTCCAATTCCCTCCTGCTTCACTGCACTGAGGGGGATTATACAGTGACTGTGGTACCACATGCCAAGCCCTCTCTAGATGCTCCTGGCAACCCCCTCAGGAGCTAGTGCCCTTAGGATGAGGATGATGAGCACTTGTGTAGCACTTCTCATTCCTAGATCTCAAAGGACTTTACAAAGGAGGGCAGAATCATCATCCTTGTTTTACAGATGGGGAAACTGAGGCATGTAAAGGTGAAGTGACTTTCCCAAGGTCACCCAGCAGCCCAGTGGCAGAGTGGGGAATAGAACTTGGGTTTAGACCACCTTTGTACAACCTTCAGTTGTAGACCACCTTTGTATTGCTCTAGAGGCTGAAGCAGCCCGCAGCATAAAATAGAGCAGCCTCTGGGCTGCTCTAGTTTGCAGCATCCTCCCACCACTTGCTGCCCTGTCTGGAGCAGCCCAGAATCTCTGTGGTGCCAGGAGCTGCGGTGACTCCTATACTACTGGGGCTTATAAGGGGAGCAGCACAAGGGTCCTTCTGGCAGCCTTGAGCAGCACCTGCTGTGGGGGAGTGTTCCTGTGGCACCATTCCAGCTTCTGTTCACCTCTGGAGCACAGAGGAGCCAGGCGGGTGGGAAAGAGGACACAAAATGCATCTGACTAGCTATATTTCTGCTTCTGATCGCCCCCCCACCCCGCCCGCCCATACGATGCATCAGCCACAACTTAGGAGCACACGCGGGCTGCAGCTGTGCCCTGCGCCTGCCTTTTTGAGCTGGGCTGCGACAGCCTCCCGGATCTGGAGGCAGTGGCTGGGCCTGGAATAGCAGATTTACCATTGCAGCTGGTTTCAGTTAGCACTCAAGACACATAAAAGCCAGCAAGAGTTTATATTTAGCCAGTCTTCTTTAAGAGGAAAGCCTTTTATCCTCCTGGCTGGTCATCCATCAACCCCTCGGGCGGGTGGGGTCGTGTCTCCAAATAGATCCCACGGACAAGCAGCCACTGTGAAACCACATTTCCTCCTGGGAGGACCCTCCAGAGACAGGCGCTCGCTGTGGCGAGGCCTCTGGTCGCCAGCCTTGCAGCAGGCTGGTTACAGGAGCTGGCCGGAAAGCAGAGCACAGGCAGAGACGCCACTAACTCAGGCACTGCTTGGCATGGTGGTGATTAAGCAGCCCTAAGGCCCCCTGTCTTGCAGGCCTTACTCCCATTGCCCAGTGAGGAAATTCCAGTTGAGAATTTCCCATTGGCTCCAGATGCCCAACTTTTGCTTGGGAACAGTCACCAGTCAAGTGAGCTATTTGTTCCTAGGAGTACCGGCCCTCTGATGGAGACCAGTAGAGAATTCAGCAGAGGATAGGAGTAGGATTCTGATGGAGTCTGCTGACATTTCTGCTATGAGAGTTGTGCCTGCGTAAGGACTGCAGGACTGAGACCATCCTGTCTTATTCGGTGGCATCACAATCTAGAGTGGCAGCTACAGGCAGGACACTGGTAAGAAGATGACTGTGGTGCTGGCTTTCAAGCTGGCAATGCCATGAAGGCTTCTGGAGTGCCAGCTGGGTATTAGCTGTCTGATGTTCACTTTAGAACATGCCCACTCTGGAAGGACCAGCTGCCATCGCTCAGGCACTGCCTAGAGGCCTTTTGTGTCTCTGGAGCTCTAGATGGCATTAACAAAATGTTGCCATGGGAATGTGCGCAGTGCTGGGGTTCTGGTTGGCATTGCCAGGGCACTGCTATGGGGAAGTTCATGGTGCAAGCACTTTGGCTGGGCCTGAGAAAACTCCTTTGAAGGAGGAACCTACTGTCCAGGACAGGAAAAGATACTGAGCTTGAGTCTCCTCTCACTTACACCAGTGTAAATGCCTAAGGATTTACTCTTTGTTTACAGTAAGCAGTGTCAATAGGAGGTGAATTGGGCCCTACTTGTGTGTTTCAGAGCATTTGGGAGGCAGAGAGTGTTTGATCATTGCAACCCCTTCTGCTTTTGGTTGACTGTGTCTTGATGCCACTCTTTCCACTGCCCTGGCAGTAAAAGGTTCAAGCTGGCTCTGTAGGTTCTCCTCTGCCATTGTGACACTTCAGCCCAGCAACAGGGAAGGCCGTTTTTATTCTCTAGGGACATTGATGTTCCACACACTCAAAGTAAATTACAGCCCTGGGGCAGCAGGACCCATGCATAATTATCCTTCTTGATTTCAGAGCAATTCTCTCTTATAGAAAGGAGTTTGGGAGGAGCAATATGCGTGCTCAAGTGAAACCAGTGCAGAACTGGGATCAGTTTGGAATGGATCTGTTTCCTTTGCTCTCCTTCCAAGAGTGAGTGTTATTTTTTTCCAGCTGATCCAGAACAGAGAGCAATGAGCCTTGCGTTTTTCTTTTCTCTCCAAAGCTGGATGCTTTCCTACAAAAACACTAAAAAAAGAACTTATTTGTTTTTATTTCCCAGTGAGAAAGTTTCTTCTTTTCTGGGAAGAAGGGCAGAGGTCGGCCCAGAGCTTTGTCAGGGAGCGACTGCCAATAGTAGCTGAGTATTGTAATGCAAGTTCAGCTGCGCACCCTGCTTTCCAATGGAGGAGGCTGTGTGCATATTAGAGAGGGGGGAACTACACTTCGGGCTAGGGACAGAAGCCGTTTGGTTAAGGATCTGCTCTTTTGGAATCCTTCAGGTGCCATGGCATATGCTATGTGCTTCAGAGAAGAGGAGAAGGAAACATCTCCCAGTGAAATGAATGGAGATGTCAAGGCTGTTTGCAGAAGGAAGAGGTCAACTTTCTCTCTCTTGGATTAGTTGGCATCTTAAATCCCAGAACCAGGCAAGAATCCAAGGCAGAGGCACCTGGCTGCTGCATGGAAAGTGCTATCTCTTGTGTAATGGTCTCATTACGGTGGTCTCCATGGCAGAGCAACTCTAGGGCCCATCTAGGAGGCTTCAGAAGAAGGCTTATCCCTCTTTGATAATGTCCATCTAGGCTTTCCCAGTATGGAGACATCATGGTCTAGTAGCTAGAGTACTCGCCTGGGATACAGGAGGTCTGAGTTGTACTGGCTCTGCCTCTGACGTGCTCGGTGACTTGGGGGAATTTGCTTCACTTGTTTACCTTCCTGCCATTCGTGTCCCTTGTTTATTTAGACTGAGGATAAGCCCACATACGAGTAGGTGTGCGGTGCATAAGTCGCTGTATGGTGCCCTGCCTCACTTGTGTCTTGTCATTCAAATTGCACAGCCATTTTCAACCCACTGACAGCATTGGGATGTGGAGACCCAGGTTAATTAATGTGTATGTGTGGCATTTACACAGGGCCTCCATTTGAGGGGAACCCCTCTCCTAAATCCTAAGTGGTGTGAACCTGTGTTCCAGATTGCAATGCCACTCACTCAAATTTGGCTCAGCTGCTCCCCTGTTGTGATGGACCAGGTCACAATGCCACTCAGGCAGGTGCCATGTTGTGATGCCAGTCAGGTGGGGGGCCCCCAATTTTCATAGTGCACAGATCCCCAAAATTCTTTAATCCAGCCTTGGTTATTGACTTGTTCATCATTGACATCACTTTTGATATGTGATTTCCCCTTCCGCTTTGTTTACTATCACTACCCCTCCATACAGTTGGGGAAAAAATGGTTTGTGTAACTGGTTGCTGGTAAGATCGATGTTTGTAAAATTGAGGTTCTACTGGAACAGTGAAGTACCAAAATATCCAGTATTAACCCAGAGAGAGGAACCTCTCCCTGACCCCAGCTGATGGTATCACACGCTGTGCTGCCCCATCTAATGAGCAGTTTAGCAAATCAGACAGTGAATGGCTGGGTTAGTTCCCTCGGACAGTTTGGATGTGAGGGTTGTGCAGGATCCTACAGCTTCCCCCTTGGGGGACCTGGGAATTATGTGTGCGTGTCTGGGTGGCAGTGCATATAAGCGGGTTGCTCCCTCCACTCCCCTCTCTTATTCCCTGTGATAATCTACGCTGGCAGGAGGGAGCTGATCATTCTGCTTGGCCTCCCGTCTCCAGGTTCAGAGACCTCCCAGGGAGTAACCAAAACCCCAAGATGTGGTGACAGATTCTGCTGGGGAGGAACCTCCAGTCCCCGAGGCTTTAACTGCCCAAGGAACCAGCCTCTCTGTCCCTACAAATTGCAGGCTCCTGCAAAGGATGACAGAAAACATGAAACAATCCCCTCACCAGCCAGCCAGCCAGCCACCCGCTTTCCTGGGAACCCCTGTTATCTCTGTGGCTAGGTGGAGCTTTCAGCAGCGCTGTTGTGGACTTGCATGTGTGTGTATGTGTGTGTGTGTGTGTGTGTGCACTGATGTGACCACCGAAGCTGGCAGGAGCCTAGGGTGAACACCAGGTCCACCCCAGCCTCCCCTTCTTCCCACCCCACTCTCAGAGGGCTCAGACGCAGGCATGTTGTGACACCTCTGCAGCAGGAAAGGAACAGAGAAGAGCTCCTGCCTGGCAGGGTTGGAGGAGATGCCTAAGTGGCTCATTGCTCCCACCCACTCCTCATGGGAGCCCCAGGCACCCAAGCGATCTTTGCTTCTGCCAGCAAACTGCGGTCCTCGGCCACTGCCTCGGAACTGGTCATTAGCAGGCACTGACAGGATCTAGAGGTGGGCGCTTTGCAGATGCTTATAGACTCTTGTGCTTCAGGTAGGAGGCTATGACTCAGGAAATCTGGATTCAATTCGCAGCTCTGCTCCTGACTCCTTGTGTGACATCAGGCTGGTCACTGAATCTCCCTGGGCCTCAGCGCAAACCTTCCTTGTCTCCTCTGTATCTGTCTTGTCTAGTTGGATTGCAAACTGTGGGGCAGGGATGGTCTCCCACTATATGTACGTACCGTGCCTAGCACACTGGGGCTTTGATCTCTGTTTGAGCCCCTGGGTGCTCCCATAACATCAATAAATAATTACGGCTACGTAGGCTAGAGAAATGCTGGGCACCAGCTCTGGCACTGGGCATGAAATTGATCCCTGTACAGAGGGCTTGGAGCCACAGAAAGCCTCAAACCAGGACTCAAGTGAGAGTTAAGTGATGCCTGTGTTTTTGTGCTGCACGGGGGCGAATTTCACCCTGGGAGATTGAGTGCCAGGACTAGCTTTAGGAAAGTTCATCACCTCTGCTGGGGATAATTCTGCTGAGCTGGGCCAGTGTGGGTGTCAAGCCCAGGAGTGCGGCTAGGGAAGATGGTGAGAACCCCAAGGGCTGGCAGGAAGTGGTGGGTGGGGCGTTTGGGAAGGCAGTGAAAGGAGCTGAGATGGTGGGGAAAGGGCCGATGGAATGTTGGTGTTAAGCAAGGTATTTTGGATTCGGTGGCAGGGCTCAAACTAGCAGCTTTGAAACTCACATGTGCTTGGGGCCTGGGCTGTCTGTGCCTTGGTGTTTCATATCTCTAGAGTCACGTCCCTTTAACAGGCAGGATGTTCTTGCTAACTCTGGCTGCAGCAGTTCAGCTCAGGTCCCCGGGGAGACTTCAAGAAGCTGCCCCCATTCACTTGGAAAGCAAGGGTGGGGAGAATGGTTAATAAAGAAAACTTCCAAATTAGAAGGTGAGGGAGGGCAGCAGCTGCTTGTAAATACAGCCTGCTGGTCAGAAATGCAGCTCTTCTGCTTTGATTGCTGCTTCCGATTTATGGCTCGGGCTGTGTGCCAAACGGTGGTGCTGCTACCACACAGGATAAGATGTGTGTGTGCATGGACATGTTCACTAGTGTGTGCAGACTTGTGCATTTGCACAAACAGGTGCGTGCATGTTCAGACTCTGACTTGGAATCTCTTCTCTCCTGCCTGTTATTTCTCTCCTCTGCAAGGGTTAAACCCAAAGGCCCTATTTGTCTCTCTCACTTTCTTCCCCATAAACACTCAACGGCTTTTGGTCCGTATATTCACCATCATTTTCCCATAGTGCCCATCACTTAGCAGCTAAAAACTCTCATGGGATTTTGCCTAGGGAATGACTGCAGGACTTGAGCCCAAAGTATTGGGATGAGCTTCAACAAGCCCTCGATTTGGGGTCTACAGTCCCCCAAAATCTGGAGATGCTTTTGGGATTTCAGGGTCCCAGATAATTTGATCTGGTTTTGAATCAGCCCTAGAAGTTGGGAATGGCTCCAATTACAGGCACCATGTACTGCTCAGTGTCCATTGTATAAGAGCCGTGCTACAGACAGTCATTAGAGCCAGGATTTTCACACACGCTCTGCACTGGCCTGACTCCACTCCTATTGAAGCCAATGGCAGCTTTACCATCTGCTTCTGTGGGGGCCGAATCAGACCAGCGCTAGGTGCTTTAGAAAACTCCACTCCTGTGGAGATTACTTCTGCCTGAAAATGGGGTGAATTGTACTGGTGCCAGTTGTGGATTGTCTCCTCTGCCTTCAAGGGGGCTCAAATCAGGTCAAATCCCCAGCAAAGACCAGGCCTGAATTTCCTTGCAGATGATGATGATGTGACAGGCAACACCCAAGGATTGAACCGGCATCCTCCAGAGCTAAAAGCACAAGCTGCTCTAGTGCCAAGCTTCTCTAGCTCCTGTAATAGGCTCACAGCTGCTGTGAACTGGCATTATGAGGCACCCATAGTACATGCTTACTGTTGGGTTCTATTTAAGAGTGGCAGAGGTTTTTCCTCAGAGTTTTTACATTCAGTATCCTGCTAACTCTTCTCCAGCAATCCAGATAACACTACTATCTTATTATAGTTGTATAGATACATAGATTTTTTTTAAGTCTAGAAGGTCCCACTGTCATCATCTAGTCTGACCTCCCGCTTAAGACAGAATTTCACCCAGCGATTCCTGCATCCTGCTCAATGCCTCATAGTTGCACTGCAGTGTATATTTAAAAAAGGCTGAGATTTTCAAAGCTGCCTGAATGGATTTGGATATTCAATTTCCATTCATTTTATATAGGGAATTGTCAATTCACGTTCTTTTGGTAGTTTTGAAAGATGTCATGTCCAACCTCAATTTAAAGCGTCGCCCCTCTGCTGAATGGTACCCAATTACTGGAAGCTTGCAGGTCGGCTTCCTGCTGGAGGCAAAATCAATGACACAGAGTCTTGGTATATTCTTAGTGTCACTTGTTTTATTTATAACAAGATACACCAGTCCTTGAACAGAGGGGATCAGAAACAGCAATCAAGCAACCCCTCTTTCCGAAGTCTCAGGCCAACACCAATGCCTGGTTTCCAGGGAGCAACTCTGTCCCACGGACTAACTCCAGGAGAGAACAAGGCAGAGAGCAAACTCCTTTGCTGCTTGCAACAGGGCCTGCCAAGAGTACATACATCGCAAACTAACAACAATGCAGCATTTCTTCAAATACTGAATGAACTGTGCTGGCATGCTAAGAAAAAGCACTTGTAAGACTGTGTGGAACAGCGCCACCTGCTGACTCCAGCCATAACAAAAGACTCCCAAGAGGCTGAATTTGCCACATCCTTTAGCAATCTGTTTCAAGTCAATGACCTTCATTGTTAACAGTTTGCAATTGTTATTTATTTATGAAAACCACTTAATGGGCCCTACATCTACAGGGCTAACCTTCCCAAGGTTGAAGGGAAGAGATTTTTTCCCTTAACATCCTCCACATGGGTTGCCCTCAAACATGCTTCCTACATGGAGATTTGCCCACCAATGCCTCACAGACTGATGTGTTTAGTTTCACTGAGTCATCACTACCAGCCACATTCCCATTCCCACTTGAGTTTGCCAATTCACGTTTTATTTAGCAACCAGTGTGACTCATGCAGGAGGAAGATGACAGTGAAGAGACCAGAGATGGAGCGATATTGGCATTTGATGTTCAGTGTCCTAGGGCTGGATGCTTTGTAAATTTCCTAGCATAAACCTCCTTCTGAAGCGCTAAACCTGACATTTGCTGTTGCCCTGGAGTAGGAGGTGTAGCTGCGTAAGAGAGATGTGCCGAGAACCACCCAGGTTGCACCAGGGCAGGAGAGAGGGAGGGAGGCTTCCTACCCAGGACACGCATGGCAGAGCCTGTCAGCCAGAGCCTTGCCAGCATGGGTTACAAAACATGAAACCACTCCAAACCTGATTTCAGGTCTTGCTTCATGTTTTGGAAGTTAGGGCTTGTCTGCATGCAAGTTACTGCGCAGCAGGTCAGGGTGCGAATCTACTACTCACCAGGACGTTGGTGCAGTGCAGTGAACATCTCTGGGTGCAGCTTACCATACTACAGAGACTTTCTTGGGGAAGGAGCCCCACACACCTCATCTCCTGTCTCATGTACAAGGGTAGGCAACTTCTGGCACAGGCGCCAAAGGCAGCACGCACGCTGATTTTCAGTGGCACTCACACTGCCCAAGTCCTGGCCACCGGTCTGGGGGGCTCTGCATTTTAATTCAATTTTAAATGAAGCTTCTTAAACATTTAAAAAACTTTATTTACTTTACATACAACAATAGTTTAGTTCTATATTATAGACTTATAGAAAGAGACCTTCTAAAAACATTAAAATGTATTACTGGCACACAAAACCTTAAATCAGAGTGAATAAATGAAGACTTGGCATACCGCTTCTAAAAGGTTGCCGACCCCTGCTCTAGTTGCTCCTGCTCCACTACTGCTTCTTTGGGGGGCTGCCAGGTCAGTCAGCTGCTTCCCCTGCTCCAAAGGGCCTTTGTGGGGAATGTAGCATTTGGGGCACTGGTGCATTCTGCTTCCTGTTGCTAGAGCTGTCCCACAGACTACACTCTATCAGTGCATTTTGTAGCATTTTACACGTGCAAAGTACAAACATTAACCCTTACGACACCTGGGTAGGATAGTAAACCATCATTATCCTCATTTTGCAGATGGGAGGAAACTGAGGCACAGGGAGGGGTCATGACTTGCCCAAGGTGACACAGCAGGTCAGTGGCAGAGCTGGGAATAAAAGGCAGGACTTGCTGACTCCTGGCCCTGGGCGTGAACTGGAACTCACGTTTTGAGTTTCTGAATGCAGTAGGATCCACACACTGATGCCAGGATTTTGGATTGCAAAGGGATCCACCCTCAAAGACACTAATATCAAAATTCCCTCTCACAGCTAGAGCTGGTGGGACAATTTTAAGCACAACAGTTTCCTGTCAGAGAAAGTTGTTTTTGTCACAATCAAAACGTTTCATGGAAACATCCATTTCAACAAAATAATTTCAAAACAACTTGAAATTGAAATGGAGTATTTCATTTTGACTGTCTCCTTTTGCTTTGTGTTGTTGATCTTGTTTTATTCTATTCCAACATTTATATTATTATATTATGTTAATTTAAAATATATTTATATATAATGTCAATTCATATATATAATCCCATATATTCATATACTGTTATTTAATATTTTATATTATATTGTTTTGACATTGAAACAAAACATTTTAATAAGGTGGCTTGGGTTGATCTTTTTCCGAAATTTCTGGTGGGAGGGAAATTCTATTTTCTGACCAGCTCTACTCACAGCCCCAGAGTGCAGGGTGATCCGGCACCCCTGTGCCCTAGCCCTAGCGTTCACTCTCCAAGTCCATGCGTGCACGAGGTTCTGTGCACTATTGCCAGGACTGAAAACTACCTGTGTTGAAATATACCTGCTCCTGTTCCCTTTTTACCAACAGGGCTGCCTTAACACTACTCCTGTGCTCAGAAGAGAGATGCCCTGATCTAAGTGAAGGTTCTTGATCACAGGTGTAAAGTGCCTTTAGGTTTGTTCCTCCCGATACAATGGGACGTGCTTGGGCTGTCTCTCTCTACCTCTTTCTCCTGCTCCGGAGCCATTCTCTCCTTTGATGCCTCTCTGCTCTGAGCTACTTCAAACAGTCTGGGAGGGTGGCTCAGCCAGGGCGGTAATTACACCCTTTTGCATCTCGCTGGTACTGCAGCCCCTTTGATGTGAATTTACCACCCAGCCTCGTTGCCAAGAGCCACAGGCACATGCACATACCATAGAGTTCAGGCACCCTAGCAGCTCTGCCCTAGGGGGCTCATGGGAAGGTGGGAGTGGAGAAGGGAGGGAAAAAAATGAGATGAATGAGGCTTTAAAAAGAACACACCATAAACCCTCCACTGAGTATTTGATTAACCCTTCGGATGCCCAAGCACAGCCCCACACGGCCTCAGAACTGATACGCCACAAACTCCTCTGCCAAGTTCAGTCTGAGTCAATGGAAGGCTGTGCCAGGGTTCTCGAGCAGCTGGTGTGATTCAGGTTCACTCAGTTCTCTAGCTGGCACTGGATGGTTCCCAACATCCCCATGTCACCTGCCATTCACTGGTCCCAGCACTAGGTTGGCAGGGCATCCCAGCCTTGGAAAAACCCATCTCACAGTGCCCTTCAGGTGCCTCCCCTGGGGAGTCTGCATGTAGACCTGTCCCGACCCTAAGCCCAGTCTGCATGCAGACAAGATGCTCTGGTTGATACTGACTCATTGGAAGGTTATTTATCTTACTACCCTACTATTAACACACTGGGCTAAACACAGAAGGGAGCGACAAAGTAGTGACCAGTCTCTCAGGTACTAGGCTAGTGTCCAACCACTGGGCCATTCTTCTTGTGACTGTCTTAAATCCACGTAGATTTGTGTCTACGTGCATTTAACGTTCCCTCTCGGCTTGGGTCTGTCTAGTGCCTGTCTCATCTATCTGTCCTTCCCATTGCCATATCATCTGTACACAGAGTACAAGTCTAGAGGCCCTGGTTCTGCAACGCACTCCAGCACATGCTGACAGGCCCACTGAAGTCGAGGGGTTTGAAGCAAGCATCTTGCTGAGTTAGACCCTAAAAGAGGCACCTTGTCCAGCGAAGGACCCTCTCATGAACCACTCCTGCTTGTGGTCAGATGTCTAAGAATTGTACTGGGGGGTGGGGGAATATCACAGAGCTGATTTTCAGCCTTCTTTACGGGAAGCCTGTGAAAAGAGATCTCTTGTGCCTTAAGGGCCAGATCCAAAGCTCACCAAAGTCAATGGAATTTTTCCGTTGACTCAAACAGGCTTTGGATCAGGCAGAGAGGTGGGATATGAAGCCAATGTTGTCTTTGTAGTTAGGGAGTCCAGTTGCTGAGGGTTGAATAACAAGTGTCCCAGCCCTGGTCTTGCTGAGAGAGTCCCCTTTGAGCTCAGTCACTACAACACTCCTCTTGACCACAGCATTCCCAGTAAGGTGCAGAGGGAGAGAGGGATGGCCCTGTGATGTGTCTGAAGAAGAGGAGCTTGGAGTCGATCTGGATTGGATGGGGATCTGCAGAGTGATTCCCCTATCAGAGGCTGGGATGGAAGTAGGGATGCAGTTTGTCTGTGGAAGTCATTGCCACAAGATGCATTGAGGCCAGTTGCTTAGCAGCATTCCAAAAAGAAGCCAGACATTGATGTGGAGAAAAGAATAGACAGAGTTACAATAGTAAATACACATCTACTCCGGTATAATGCCACCCAATATAACACGAATTCAGATATAATGCAGTAAAGCAGCGCTCCGGGGGGGTGGGGCTGCACACTCCTGCGGATCAAAGCAAGTTTGATATAATGCGGTTTCACCTATAATGCAGTAAGATTTTTTGGCTCCCGAGAACAGTGTTATATTGGGGTAGAGGTGTACTAAAAAATAACAAGAGTTTTGAAAGAGCTATAAACTCTCCTGCTTCAGAGCATGAGCCCCAGCATCACTGATGGTGCCAGGAAGGACCTTTCCCTGTGCTAAGATTTTCCCATAACTTTCTCTTTCAGGCTTTTTTGCACCAGGTGATCTGATCTGGCATGGGAGAGTGAGATTCTTTGCTGGCCCCTGATGGGAGACAGGAATTCCAAGGGCTCCCTCCTCCCCTGTTTTATTTGGTGCAGATCTCAAACCTGGATGTTTATCGCCTATCTCGACTGCTGCTGGGTACCTTCCTGAGTACAGACCTAGATCAATTTCTCTTGGTTTGAGAGTAATTTGTTTGTGCCCTGGCAACGCCTTCTGGAGCCATGTACTCTTAGATGGCCGCGCCTCCCTGCTCCCCATCTCCCTGTAATCACCAAGTCTGCCCTCCACAGTGCCCAAACGTGCCATTGTCTAGCAGACTTGCTGCTGTTTGGAGGGCGGGTGAGGGGCAGCAGGAGGAAGCCGGGAAGTGTGTGCGTGTGAGCTGCAGCCTCCAGGCTTTAGATCTCCAGCAATGCGGCAAGGAGTGCTGCTGCCTAGAGGAGAACGATGTTCTGCTAGAGCTGGCATTCCAAGACCTCTGAGCAGCCTTGGCCAAGCTACTTCTACTGTCCCTGGAATGATGGGGAACCTGCCTGATGGTTTTGCTTTGGAAGGTCATCCTCTTCCAGCCTCCCTCTGGCAGTCACAAGGAACTGGAGGGGAGGGGTTTATCCCAAAGTCATGCCAGGGGAGGTGGTGATAAGCCTGAGGAGCTAACTGGAGAGGATGTGATGATCAGGCTCAGCTGAGCGCTAGCTGATCTGGCACTGGTGAGGTGGGCCCAACTCCCCTGTAGGGTATGTCAGCACTGCAATGAAACACCTGTGGCAGTGAGTCTCAGAGCCTGGGTTTGGGCTACGGCACTAGAAATAGCTGTGTAGACATTTCTGCTCAGGCTGGAGCTTGGGCAGGTTTCAGAGCCCAGGCTCCAGCCCTAGCAGGAATGTCTTCACTGGGTTAACACCATAGTGCAAGCCCCAGGAGCCCGGTCTATAGACCTGACCTCTGAGACTCGTTGCTGCTGGGATGTTTTTGCAGTGTAGACATTCCCTAAAGGGCCAGCCACTCTGTGACCATCACCTTGCCACCATCCATGACTTCCTCAGGAAGCCCTTATAATGGCATGGAAGAGGCTGACTGTATCTAGGCAAACCATCTACCCTACTCAAAGTGGAACATCCTGCCTCCCTTTAAAGTCTTCCACCTGCACAGCAATAGTTTAGAGGTTGTTCCACTGATCTGGTTCTTGCAGTGCCGGGGGGCGGGGGTGAGCTGTCATGTGCATTTGAGAAGGGACCCCCCAAGGACCTTGAACTTTGGAGGTTTGGATGAATCTGAACCTGCCCTGATTTGGTCTTGCAAAATCAACCACCACCGGTAGTTTTTTCTCACATTTTGCCTACTGTCTTGTATCTTGGCCTGAACGATGCCACCAATGACTCCTCCAGAGAGACTCAGTTATCTTCATATCCATTCATTCAGTCCCCAGATGGACTCGAACCCAACTCCTGACTCCTTGAACTTGGAGGGGTCCTGATCTGGATTGTGCAGTTTGGGTCCATCTCTAATTAAGTGTAATTTATTATTTATGCATTATTATTTTATTATAGATTTGCACAATCCACTTGTGTTTTAAACCCTGTGAAACCTCTAGACCTTAAAACTGAGTTACTGTTCAGCTCTCATTCCTTTCTTCTTTCTAAGGATACTGCTGCTTTGAATCTGTAGCAGGGAGACAAGCAGGTGTTGGCTCTGGGCAGACGAAGGTGAAGCAGAGACAGGCAGATGGACTATGGTAGCTTTAATGAGAACATTGCTTTCCTTATTCTAATAAAATCCATTGTCCAGGGTTAAAAGAAAACAGCTCTTCCTGGGAGTCCCTCCCACTGTCTCATGACCCCATGAGTGTCATCTCAGTCCCATTGACGTCAAAGGCAAAGCATCCATTGACTTCAGCAGAGCCAGGATTTCATCTCACCAGCGTGGAACTAAAGGGAATCTTGTTGGAGGCTTTCGGTGAATGACATAGATAAATACATAAGTTTAGACTTTCAGCTATTTTGGGCAGGGGCTGTGTTTTTGTTCTGTGTTTGTATAGCACCAAGGGGGCCTGGGCTGTGACACTACCATATACAAATAATAATCATAACAATAACGGCAGGAACTTTGATCTTGGAGTAGCTGGAACACGCCAGGGAACAGGTGGCAGCACTGTAATGATTTTGGAAGGAGGAGGAGCGGCCGGGAGCTCACAGTGCTGGCCACAGGAAGTGGACTGAAGTCGGGAGTGAGCAGGAGAGGTAAGGAGAGAGGCCAGGGTGGAGTGTAGATTGCAAAAGGGAGTGTGAAAGGAAACAAGGGAAGAGATGCAGGCCGGGCAGAGACGATCAAAGCCTTCAAGGTGGGGACTGGCTGAGGTAGCAATGGAACCTATGATTTTGTTTTCCTTATCTAGAGTCTGCTGTGGACAGTAGCAGCTGCCATATTTGGGTGGCAGAGGAGATGCAGCTTGTTATAAGAGAGAGACACATGATGCTGTCTCCCATGGAGAATTCATCCTTCTGTTCTTCTTGTTTACCCATGATTATTAAGGGACCCTGTTCCCTTGAACTTCACACCTCTCTGGATTTTTGTCCCCTTTATTGTTACAAAGAACACCTGCATTCGCTGTACTTCAAATGTTATTTTTCTGCATTTTTTCAGGTCGATTTACTCTGTGTATTCGATAGGATGTTGTGTATAGTGAGACTCAGTTTCCTCCATATGGGCCTGATCCGGTGCTCCACAAAGTCTCCTAGACTCATACTTTAAAGTCAGAAGGGACCATCATCTAGACTGACCTGCACGTTGCAGGCTACGGAACCTTGTCCACCCACTCTTGTAATAGACCCATAACTTCTGGCTGAGTTACTCAAATCACAATTTAAAGACTCCAAGTTACAGAGATTCCACCATTTGCACTAGTTTAAACCTGCAAGTGACTTGTGCCCCATGCTGCAAGGGAAAGTGAAAAACCTGCAGAGTCTCTGTCAATCTGACATGGGGAAAAATTCCTGCCCAACCCCAAATATGGTGATTAGTTAGACCCTGAGCATGTGGTTAAGACCCACCAGCCAGACACCTGGGAAAGAATTCTCTGTAGTAACTCAGAACCCTCCCCATCTGGTGTCCCATCACCAGCCATTGGAGATATTTACAGATAGTCAGTGACACCCAGAACTGGGCAGGGGGGCCACGCCCCTCCCACTTTTTAACATGGATGTAGTTTGGAGGGGGGGGGTCGGCGCTGGCAGTGGAGCTGATCATCAGTATTAGCTCCCTCACCATGAAATTTGTGGGGGCAATCCCACCGCGAAGTGCGGCCCCTGGTGCCGCTCCACTCCTGCCCGAGGCTTGCAGGGTTTTTTTGGGGGGGGGAAGGCAACGCTGCCCCCTACCCCTCCCAAACTATGCCCATGTTAAAAAGTGAGGGGACAGTGCCACCCGGTTCCAGTGCCATTGGCCTCCCACCCCTCCACAAAGTTTCCAGCACCCTTGCTGCTAGCAGTCACAGATCAGCTACGTGCCACTGTAGGCAGTCTCCTCATACCACCCCTTCCGTAAACTGAGCAAGCTCAGTCTTGAAGCCAGCAAGGTTTTTTGTCCCCGCTGCTCCCCTTGGAAAGCTGTTCCAGAGCAGGGGCTTCCATTGACTTTTAATGGGCTTTGGATCAGTCATTGTGCCTCCTTCTCCCATTGCTCGTGTGGCTTTTCTCACACTGTAACAGGGAGGAGAACATTATTTAGGAAAATGTGGTTGTAAAACCAGCAAAGCTGGCAGGAGGGTGCAGGAGCAAGGCTCAAAGTGACGCTGATCACGTTTTGTGGACTGGGCTAGCTTTCAGGGTGGTATTTCTGTGAAGAAGAGGCGTTCCATGGTTGCTTTTTATGGATGGATACAAAAGAAGAAGCTTGAGGTTGATGTGGAAAGAGAATGGAAGCCAGAGAAGGCCTGAGGAGGGTGGGAGATGTGCTCAGAGTAAAAGCATGGCATAGAAGCCTGATTCTCCTGTTGCTTACATCAGTGTATCTCTGTTGACTACAATGGAATTACTCCTGATTTACACCAGCATAGCTTCACTGACTTAATGGGGTCACTTCTGTTTTAAGCCAGTGTCGCTCTATTGACTGCAATGGTGTTACTCTAGTTTTACACCAACATAACTCCATTAACTAGAAAGGGAGTCACTCCAGATTTACACCAATGGCAGAGGCGAATCAAGCCCCTCTTCCCTTCCTGCTGTCTCTTGGGTTGGATACAGCCAATTTATCCGTCGGGCGTCGTGGGCTGACTGTCATGCCCGATGATTTATCCAAGACTGCCTAACTCGTTTTGCTTGTGGCCTGTTGGGCCGCTGGCCCCTCCTCCTGGCGCCCCGCTGCGGACGTGGCAATCGGCGAGGGGGCTGGGATGAGCTCTGGGCGGCCCATGGGAGGCTCCCGAGGAGCAGGGGCGCTCACTTGTCTGATGCACAAGCCCAAGGGGAGATGGCTCGGCTCCTATTAGGGCAAAAAGGAGCTCTGCTGAGCAGCCTGCCTGCTGCTCTTCCCAGCCTTCCCCTCTGCCTCTGACTGTCAAAAAGCACCGTACCCACCTCCCCTCCCAGGCCTGGCACTTGACGGCTCCTTGCTGATTTACCAGCTCAGTCAGAGGCTTGGCAGCCGTGGGTTGCTTAGTGCCTGCAGGGGGGTAGGTGGGGGTGGGGTGAGCCGGAGACGCCCCTGTTGTTTATTTGGTTACCGTTTTGTGGTTTTCGAAAGGTGCCTGCAGGTCTGCAGGAAAATCTGCTTCGAGATGGGCCTCGCCCTGTTCCTGTCTCCTGCTAGGCCCCAGCCAGTGCCGCACGGCTGCATCTCGCCTCCCTGTACATGTGTGAGTGTGGGTGAGCGAGCCCAGCTCACGCAGAGGCAGTGGCATGCAAAAACAGGAGGAAAACGCAGGAGGGGATTTATTTTCATTTCCGCGTGATACATGTTTTGCACCTCCCCTCTCTCTCTCTCTGCCATGCAACAGCTGGCAAGGAGTACCCCCCTGCCCCGTTTAACCCCATCCCTGCCAGGCTCCTTTGGAGGATTACAACGGGGAGAATACCCTTGTCGCTTTGTCTAAATGTTCATAACCCCTCCACCCCCATTGGGTGGAGGAGTGGGGGTGTCAAGGATCTCAACTATAACAGTTCCACTATATTTCTATCTTAAGTTTAATGATAAGATTATTATTAATCAGCTGTTCTTATGTTCTTAATTAATAGTTAATATTTTGATGACCTCTGTGATAATTAATCCCAGTTTGCATTTCCAGTATTATTATAGTAAAAAGCTCCCAGTATAAATAAAGTATTATCATGGAGAACTCAGGCACACAGCAAAGAAGACACTTGCCTGGTGTCAGCGTGTCAGCAACAGAGCTGGGAATTGAAGGCAGATTTCCTGAAGCTTGTGGCAACCACAAGGCCATGCTTTCCTTCTCTAGCATTTGTGATCCCAAAGGACTCTAATGTGCTTTGCAAACAATCAACCTTCAGCACTATTGAAATGCAGCCACTTCTGGGATGAAACGTGGCTGCTGTTAACAGCATACCCTGCATAGCGGTTTAGCAAAGCAAAGGTCAGTACTTAATAGAAGGCGCAGGGGGAATGTTAGGCAGGCTAAATGTGATTGCCTGATTTGGAATCTGGCCAACACACCAAGGTTAATACTCTTATAGAAAGGGCCATGTGATTATTAACGATCACAAGCTCATTTGAAAGATGGCACCTTCAGCAGCACAGCACCCTCTAGAGCCATGCTGGGCCACTTGTCTAGTACTAACCCAGAAGGGAGAACCCCACCTACTGAATCATCTGCTGTGCTTCCTGCAGCAGCAGGGTGTTTCTTGGAAGTCTCCTAGCCAAGTATTGACCCAGCCTGAGCCTGCTTAGCTAGTTTGGTGACAAGCCCCATACAGGAGACCTGCAGGTAGAGCTCTGGAAGAAAAAAGTATGCACCTTTAGAATAGGGCCGTCACTTAGCTGCATTTGCCTGATGTCGTGACTTGTTCATCTCATAGCATCATGGTGATACGTCAAGCGCTTTGCAGGCCTGCAAAGTGACTTTGGGACCCACAAGAGACTGGCAAGCTAAGCTGGTAGAGAGCAGAAGGAACTGTCTTTTGGATGTTTGTCCAGTTCCTAGCACCATAGCCGTCAACGCTGATAATGCACATCATAATTTGGATGGGCAACTGCTTGGCCTCACAAGTCCTTGTGTGGTAAGCAGCAAGTCTGGCTTATTGTAGCTAGACTGGGCGAAATTATTTAGCTATTTAATTTATTTTGGGCAAAAAATGCAGATGTGGTGACAATTAAACATGTCGTGAGTTTTTGTTAGTTCTGCTTAATTATTTTGGTTGGGGGGGGGAACCCTAACACGTTTTCTGAGAAAACCGAAACATTTTGATTTGTTTGTTTCAGAGCAAGTTTTTGGTTCAAACTTTCCTTTAATCAGGTTAAAAATTGTATCAAAAATGTTTAAAAATGGTCCAAATGGAAATAAAATGTTTTGAGTTTGTCCAAATGAAATATTTTGTTTGACCAGAAATGAATTTATTTTCAACTTTTTGATTCACCAGTGATAAAAAAACCCATTTTTCTCACAGCTCAAATTTTAGCTTCATTCTCCTCTTTGTCACTGAGCCTGAAGTGGGAAGATTGCAAACAGTAAATAACACCTGGGAAATGAGAAACCTGCCTTGGAGAGAGGAGGAATTTTGACGTTGGTGAATGTGGCTAGACTTGGAAAGCTCTCCCACCCTGCCCTACCTGGGAGATTCCCCTTTTAGTTCACACAGACTAATTTCGGGGCTGGCCTTGGAAACCCCTTGTGCAGCTGCTGCAGACCCGAGGCCAGGTGTCCACAACAGAGTTTTATTGGCATAGGTATGTAGGTTGGGGGGCGTGCAAAATCCACACCTCCAGCCGACATAACTATGCCAGCAAAACCCAATTGTAGATGCAGCTGTGGCTAAAGGATAATGCTTGCTGCAGTGGTGTTACTATGCCTGCAGAAAAATGCCTTCAGTCAGCGTAAGCTGCATCAGCACTCTGCTGGACTGGTATAGTAACAGCAAAGCATTTGTAGTGTAGACAAAACTGTAGAGCTCTTTAATTGTGACCTTAAATTAGTGGCTCTCAACCTATTTACTATTGCATATGCAGCTCTCTATGTGTTATGTGGGCTGCATCCACACAATATGTATAGTACCTGGATGGCCCTCAGGATGTCACATGAGCTGCAGCTGTGTGGTGATTGGGCTGCAAGCTGCCAGCGGGCTGCAGGTTAAGAATCACTGCCTGGCATGGTGGGGTCCTGGGTCCATGACTGTGGGCACTACACTGATAATAAATAATATTGAGAAAAGATCAAAGCAGCACCTGACTGCTCAAAGGGCTTCTGACTGTGGGGTGTCTGTGCTCCGTGATTGGCTCTAATTGTGAGCACATAGGGAGCAGGTTTAAAACAAACAAAAAGTATTTCTTCACACAACGCACATCAGCCTGTGGAACTCCTTGCCAGAGGATGTTGTGAAGGCCAAGACTATAATAAGGTTAAAAAAAAGAACTTGATAAGTTCCTGGAGGATAGGTCCATCAATGGCTATTAGCCTGGGTGGGCAGGGATGGTGTCCCTAGCCTCTGTTTGCCAGAAGCTGGGAATGGGCGACGGGATGGATCACTTGATGATTCCCTGTTCTGTTCATTCCCTCTGGGGCACCTAGCATTGACCACTGTCGGAAGACAGGATACTGGGCCAGATGGACCTTTGGTCTGACCCAGTGTGGCTGTTCTTATATTCAATCCTGCAACCTTGCCTCACGTGAGTCACTCCGTGGAGATCAATGGAATTGCATCTGTTTCCAGCAGGTGAGAATTTGGCCCATGTCTAAAGATTATGAAATACCCTGCTGTCCCTCTGGTGCTTTGTTGAGAGTGAAAGGACTCGGAGCACCATGTCTTCCTGGCTGCATGCCCTTCTTAGACTATTAAGAGCGAAGGTCCTGCCACGTGTTCCCGGGGGGGCAGTTTTCTCTCGTTGAACAACAAAGACATTGACCTAAACTAAGATCTCGGTGTTACAACAGTTCAGCTTTTTGGACTCCCTGAGAGCTGTGCTTCTCTGGTGCCTTTCAAGTGCGGCTTTCAAAGGGCTTTGCAAATATTGATTGTTTAAACTGGGCATCCGTTTCACAGATGAATAAAATGAGGCAAGGAGAGTTTAAGTAACTTGCTCAAGGTCACATACCAAGGCAATGGCAGAGCTAGGGACAGAACCTAGGAGTTCTAACTCCCTGTCCCCCACTCTAACCACTAGATAATGCTCCCAGTTGGAGCTGAGAGCGGAATCTAGGGAGCCCTGGCTCCCAGACCTTTTGTTCTAGCCACCCAGAGCCACAAATAGAACCCAGCATCCTGGCTTGCAATTCCCTCACTTGAACGCCCACTTCCACACACAGCTGAGAATAGAACTCAGGAGCCTGCCTCCCAGGCCCCTGCTCTAACCACCAGCCCACAGTCCCCTCCCTCTAGAGCAAGTTTGGTCCGTCACAGATGAGAACTTCTTGGCTCCCCTTAAGCTATTATTTTTACCAGTGCCTCTCAGCTCATCCCTCCCCTAAAGTGGGTTTGTTCCCCTCCCTTTAATCCTCTAAATGCATAGTCCCAGCCATATGTGGTGAGGCAGGAATTGTGCTGGATCAGGACATTGGCAGGAGCTGACGGGGAGCTGATCCAGCTCATGAAATCACGTCTGAGCAGAGCAGTGCTCTTCCCGGTGACTGAGGGAAACGAAATGATAGATTGCTGTCTCCTGAAGGCTGCAATTTCATTCTCCCATTGTGATATTCCCTAGCAGTTAATAAGCACCCTGCCTACTTGGAGGAGGCTGCTGTGGCTGAGGAACATGTAAACCCAGCGAGACTCAAGCTTTCTAGGATTCCAGGGAAGGAGCCCATGAAGACCCATGACTGGTCAGGAGCTAGGCCAACCCTGACCCAAAGAAATGGAACTTAATTCAGTGAGAATTCAGTGCAAACGCTGGGTAAGCTGGTCTTTGAAGCACTGCAGTGCAGTTGGGCACTTCCCTGTCCATGGTGGTTTGGGTCCCTGTTCTAACCAGGCCTTTGGGTGTTCTGATCGATGCTCACAGACCCCTGGGTGTTTGCCTTCTTTTAAGAGACCTGGAGACCTCGGGAGAAATCTTGACTCTGCCGAAGTCAATGACAAAACTCCATGGACTTCAATGGGACCAGGATTTCACCCTCACTGTGTTGTTTTTGTAGTGTTGCCAACTCTTGACTCTCATGATATTTGGGGGTTTCTTCAAGACCCAGCTCCTGGAGTCAGTAGAGCTGGGAGGGGCATGATTTTCCTGTCCCTGCAAAATTGTCAAGATTTACATTTTTTTCTTCATGGGAACAAAACCAAGCCCCTTTTGGCCTTAAACTTGAGCATGAACAAGGGCTGCCTCTATAGCCCAGTGGTTGGGGCACTGAGCAGGCATGTGGAAGCCCCAATCTCAGGCTATGGAGTCAGTCTTTCTTGATGGAGGTGTTCCACTTTGTATTCATAATTAAATATTCACTGGGGTCAGAGAGAGATTGACTCAGAGACAAGGTAGAACAGATCCAACAAGAGAGACTGAGAAATCTCCATAGCCAGGCTATCTAGTAGCTCAGTGGTGAGGACACTCAGGGTAAAGGTCCTGCTCTGAATTCCCAGAGTCACTCCCTAACCTCTAGGTGTTTGTCTATTCTAGGGCTCTCTGTCTGGTTTTGACCAGAATTCTCATCCTGGACCTGAGCAAATTTCCTAATGAAAGTTTCATCAAAACCAGCCCTTTCCAGAGAAGAGTCTTTGTTTTGACAAATCACCATTTTCTGATGAAAAACCATTTCATGGACAAATTCCTGACCAGTTCTAGTGAGAACCTTGGCTTTTGCTAAACAAGGAAAAGGAAGGTCCTAGCCCTTGTGGCTGCAGAGAAAAGCTGGGAAGTGTGAGTTCTAAAGGCTCCAGAAATGGAAGACGAATAAAAAGAATGAAAAAAAAGAAGAGATTTTGAAGCCAGCCTCGAGATGTTCCGGGGACATGCTGTTTTGTGATTTTTGAACAGATGGGACTGGCAATCAGGGCCATCCTTGGGGGTTGCAGGGCCCAGGGCAGAAGTGATGAATTTGCCACTTCTGGGACCAACCCGTCACTTCCAGGACCGACTGTGCTGGCCAATCGCGCCGGCCCACAGGGCCCCTAACAGTGCAGGGCCTGGAGCAGCTGCCTTGATTCACCATACCCTAGGGACGGCTCTGCTGGGAATACCACTTCTGAGGTATGACTGACTGCAGGCTGTAGGGCTCTGAGCACAGGAAGGAAGGAAGGAAGGAAGGAATTCAACTGTCAACGAACTCTCCACTCCCACTGACCTCCACTCCCAACTGCCAAAGAACTCTCCACTCCCACTGACAAAGCACATTGCAGGGAGCACTCAGCTCCTCACAGATCCAGGTCTCATGTCTCCTAGCTAAGGCTGATTTCATGTCCCTTGACCTCTATCCAGATACCCTTCTATTCACACCCACAGAACATATATCCAGAATGCAAACGGTCCTGACTGATATAAAGAAGAATTACTTGTACTTATTGCATTGTACACTGAACTGATGTATCCAGATCTGTCCCAGGCTTCCTGGCTGGGAACTAATGGGGAAGAAGATACAGGCTTTCAGCTGAAGGTGGCCAGCATGAGTTCTGGGTTTGAGTAACTCCATCCACTAAAACAAACATTTTCTTCTATTGCCTGCTCCCACTAGAGGCCTCGAAGCCAACATGCTTTACTTGAAATGAACAAAATCACGTTCATCAAAAACTGAAAAGTGAAAATTTGTTCTAGTTTGAAACTTGGCAGAATTATGCCATTTTTAACATTTTGCATGTTTCATTGGGACTTTTTTGACCGGCTCTAGTGCTAATTGTGACATTGATTCCTGTCAACTCATCCATGACCCACTGAGGTCAATGGAATTGCGCCATCTAGCAAAGAATATTGCCCTTGGGGCAATGCATGGCTCCAGGTCAAATTCTGCTCCCGATGATGATCTTATTGGGCTGGCAAACCTGTAAGATGGGGCAGACGTAAGCTTTTGGATGGAATTTCCAAACATCTTGGCTTAGTTTGGCTCCCACTGAAATCAGTGGGAGCCAAAAGTTAGGCCAAGGCTGGTTATTTTTGAAGCCTCATCTCCTTACCAGCATTTTTGGGAACATTGTTCGGTACAGCGCTGTTTGCTTGTTCTGTTCCCTTGGCTATGCCACTCTCAGATGGCTTCCTTTAGTGCAGTGGGAGATGACTTATTTCAGAACAGTTCAGAGAATTTGGTTTCCGAGCCAGGACGTCCAATTATCGTACTCCTAGCTCTGCACGATTGACTCATCACGCAGCTGGCACTTGAACCCGGCACATCTCAGGATCACCCCACGCTGGTTCCGTCTGATGACCTCACCGTATTCTGTCCCATAGTTGGAGTCTCCTGGGGACCAAATTCATCTCTAAAGAAGGCAAGGGACTTACACCATGGAGCAGTTGAGTCCTTTTGCATTCGGCTGCTGATCAGCAGGCTTTATTGCAGCCGCTGTGTAATCCGTCGTTTGATTGAGGCATGAAACCCAGGTCTTGACCACTTGAGGTCATTAAAGAGCTCACAGCACTTTTCACAGGAGTCAACTGTCTTGGCCAAATTCCAACTCAGGTGATTGAGTCTGTCTCCTTAAATCCCCACTCTGATTTCACTGGGGGGGGAAGGGGGGGGGTTCTATGATTCCTGAAGTAAAAAGGCCACAAAAAGCCATGCTGTGAGCCACCTTCCACACAAGCTGCAGCTGCAGCTGCAGGTTAGAGCTGTGTCAGGTGAATGCGTCTTCTTTGTGGAGTATTGTCTGCACAGAGAATTGGGGTTCTGGCTGAAAGGTGCTAATGCAATAGTACTGAGTACTTGTCCTCTGCTTAGTGCTTGACTAACATTAATGACTTAATCCTTGCACTCCAGTTGGCTCTTTGAAGGGGAGTCAGGAGCCAGTCTACCCAGGACACCTTGTCTCTAGCAGATAAGCACCTCTCCCTGCTCCCCCAAATTCATCATGAAGAAACTGAAGCAGAGAGGGTCTGGAGCTGATTCAGCAAGCTCTTAAGCACCTGCACACAGCACTTCAAGCATGCACTTAAAATTAAGCCTGTGCTTAAATCTCATTGAAGTCAATTTGATTAATCAGATGCTTAAAGATACGCACATGCATAAGTGCTTTGCTGGATCAGACCCAGAGCACTCAGCACCTTGCAGGATTCAACCCTCCTTTACTTCCCCAAGGCCAGAGAGGGAGTATTGGTGGCAGCGCTGGGTTATAATTCAGGCATTCCTGGCTGTCGGGGTTTGTGCTCCTACCACTAGTCAACACCTCTCCCAACGTAATAATAAGGTAATATTGGTGTTGTGAATTATTATTAATTGCTGAATATTATTTTTTTATTTGTTGATTCTAATCACCTTACTATGCTGCTAGGGAGGAAAACATATCTAACAGCTGTAGTACCAGATGGAATTTCAGACATGACATGCGGTGAATAACACCCTGATGTGCCCCATTCATGTCATTAGTTTATAGATGTGTCCAATGAGCTCTCTGGAAACTTGCTCAGAGTTGTGAGAATAAAGTTTTGTGAGAGGCATGTTGGGAATACCCAGAAGGATAGTTAGGTTGCATAGAGTCCTGGGGAGTGCTAGCTGAGGAACCTACCTTTGTGTCTGTTTAGCCAGCACGGATGCATAAGACAGCCTTACAAACCAGCTACTAACATTACAAGTTGCAATGCAGTGAGGAGAGCAACCTCTGCAGGACTGCTACTTCCCCTCCCGCACAGGTAGGATGGCAAGGATGAGAAGTGGGCAGAGCCTTGGCTTTATCCCCATTGTGCTGGCCACCTCTGGATGAAATAAATTGCACTGGAGCAGCTTCATGGAGCAAAGGGAAAGCACTGACTGAACTGTGACTCTTGGGGTCACAGTCTGGTTCCTGGAGCAGAATAACTCCACCTTGTCCTTTATTCAGCGTGCTAACCTGACCGTGTGAGATGAGCTGCCCAGTACTTATGAACCCTATTTTCAAACTAAAGTTAGGTACCAAATGCACATTTAAGCATCTGAGTGCTAACTTAGGGGCCTAAAACAGCATTTATAATAGGGCTGGTGGAAATTTTTCCTTCAAAATTGCTTTTTGACGGGGAATTGCATTTTGGAGAAGGGAAAAGCAAAAAGCTTGACTGCGCTCTGTGGAAAAGTTTCTTTTCTTTTCTTTTATCAAAATATTTCTGATGAAAACCAAAAGTTTTCATCCCAAAACTTTCAGTGTTCAGCCAAAATTTTTTGGTTTTCAGATTTTCACTGAAAACTCAAAAATTTGCATGGAAAATTTTGACAAAAAGGGAAGGTTTTTTTATTGTCATTGAATATTTCCATGGGGTGGGGAAAAGATTTGGGACCGACTCTAATTTATGGCCTGATTTTCTCTGTGGTGCTGAGCAACCCCACCGCTCAGTGCAGTCAAGGGGAACTGCAGGTGCTCAGCACTTGGGGAAGAAACAGACCATCAGTGCCTGACGTAGGTATTTCGTTTCCTAAACACACTTAGCGGCTGCAATCCTCAGATTTGTTAGGTATCTAAATAAGTGACCTGATTTCTAAGGTGCTGAGCTCCTGCAGTCCCTGCTGACGTCACTAGGAGCTGTGGCAGGCCAGGTATTTGCTGATGAGATGCTGGAGCAGAGAAGGTGACATCCTTTTAGCAGAGCGGTGGGACATCTGTACATGAATGCACTGGAAAGGCTCTTCCGAGGGAGGGAATTCCTGTGGAGCAGCTGTGTATGCTGCAGTTTGACAGGACTGAGGCCGTAAATCCTGCAGCTGAATTTGAACGGGAGCGAGTGCACTGGCACCTCTGGAAACTGCTCTGTCGCGGAAGGGGGTTATTTACATTGCTTGCCACCCACGATGTATGATGTCAAAGGCATTGTCCAGGTTCCTGTGGAAACATTAAAAGACACATGGGGAGTGGTTTTCTTTTTGTTGCCAGTTACAGATTAGCTGAGTTGCATTTGCAGGTAAGGGCAGGCTCCCCAGGGAGAGAGAGCCCAGGCTTGGACTGAATACAATGGAGCTTGGGGACTTTGGTGGTGTAACCCACTGCTGAGTGTCAGTTGTCCCTCCCCTGGATGTGCCTGATCCACAGCAGAGACAGTCTCTTACTGCTCTCAGCTACAGCATCTCATCTTCTGCCTTGAGTGGGAGGGGCTCATGCTTTTAGCTCTGAAGGGTTCTCCAGTTGAATCCCCAGTTGTCTGTCGTGACAGTAGCTACCATTATTGAGTAAAGTAGGAGTTTTGCGGAAAACCTACCCATGCCATGGTGCCTACAGAAGGGTGAGGCAGCTGGTGTGCTGGGCCCACTGCTTATTACAGTAACCATAATGGTCTCACAGCTCTGGTTGGGCTTCCCCCTCTGTGCCTCGGCCGTCTGTCACCTCTCGCCTTCTGCTTAGACTGCAAACTCTGCGGCAGGGACTGTCTCTGTCCCTGATCGAGGGGTTTCCAGGCACTTCCATAATACAGATAATAAACAGGCAGGCTCAGAGTCTTCATCAGGCAAGATGAATGTGGTAAGGTCGTACTTTCAGGTGCATTCTGTGTGCATCGCAGTACCATCAAACAGCCAGTTAGTTGGATCCTGGAAAGAGATTTAATACAGGTACCTGCAGTGCTGTATCCTTGGCCCAGCTAGAAGTGGGACAGTGACTGGATAGGTCAGTCTCAGGAGTATGTCCAAGCCTTGTGCTTCAGTAGTGAAGATCTATTGCATTCTAAGTCTGCCACCTTGCAAAAGGGAGGGGGATATATTTCTCATAGGCTTTTTCATGCTGTGTATTGCCCTTGCTGAACGGCATATTGTCCCCCAAGATGGAACATACCATTGTAGCAAATCCTTATTGTCCCCGCTGTAGTGCTTATCATTTGTTCCTTGACTTAATATTTAACTCCATCCCCTACGTGTTTTCTCACTATCGGGTGTGTTACCAGTATCATGGCAAGGCAGAAAATGAGACTAGGACCCCCTACTGCTAGGCGCTGTACATACACAGTGAGAGACAGTCCCTGCCCCAAAGAGCTTACAATCTAAATAGGCAAGAAACAGAACATTATCATTTCTGTGGTACCAATGAGGGACTGAATCACAGCAAAATTAGGTGACTTGCCCAAGACCAGGCAGTGGCAGAGCCAGGAACCACACTCAGATCTCCTCAGCCTCAGGACAGAAGGGCGGGCTTCCTCTCACCTTACTGTGTACGCTGTTCATGTTGCCATATCTAGGCTGTAGGATTGTGTTTCCCTTCTGTGTACTGATAACAGGATCGAATCTAGTCCTGCTGGTAACTGAGACCACGTGAGTAGGCCCAGCAGCAGCCACGCAAGGTGTCCCCACACAGGGGATCTGTGCTTCTCCTGTGAGTTTGAAAAGGGCTGGAGGAGCTGGTGAGACAGCCCCGTCCCCGAGCGGGTGGGAGCACCTTTCTTTGTTCTCTAGCAAGCCCCTTGGACAGAATGAAAGGGCAGCAGTGCTGGGCTGCAGAGGGAGCCAAATCCAGTGCTTCCCGCTTGGGGAAGATTCTTGTGATTGCAAGGGAGGGAAAAGGAGGATTAAAGTGTGTATGTGGGAGGGGCTGAGAGGCAGGCCCTGGAAGCTTCCCAAGCAATAACCACAAATAGGAGATCTGCACTGAAGGGTTGGATTCCCAGTTTTGCGACCAGCTTCTTGGGCAAGTCACTTAAACCCAGATGGCATGTAACTCCCATTGAAATCAGTGGCAGTGAAGTGTCTGAATACCTTTGAGGATCTGGACCTTAATCTCTCTTTGCCTCAGTTTCCCAACTTTTGCTTGTATGTCGTGTCCCTTTCTCCCACCCTTTGTCTTGTTCTTTACTCCTCCACATAACACAAGAACTGTGGCTCACCCAATGAAAGTAATAGGCAGCAGGTTTAAAACAAACATAAGGAAGAATTTCTTCATACAATGCACAATCAACCTGTGGAACTCATTGCCTGGGGATGTTGTGAAGGCCAAAAGTATAACTGGGTTCAAAAAAGAAGTAGATAAATTCATAGAGGATAGGTCCACATGGCTATTAGCCAAGATGGTCAGGGATGCAACCCCTTGCTCTGGGTGTCCCTAAACCTCCAATTGCCAGAAACTAGGACTGGCCGATGGAGTAGATCACTCATAATTCCCCAGTTCTGTTTATTTCCTCTGAAGCATCTGGCACAAGCCACTGTCAGAAGACAATATACTGAGCTAGATGGACCACTGGTCTGCCCCATTCTTATGTTCTTACGTCCTTTCATATTATAAACTGTCTGGGGAAGGACACTTCTCACTATATGTAGCTCACTGAGACCTTAAATTGGCTGGGCCCTCTGTGTGTTACAGCAATATTAATTACAATGGAGTATGCTGGAAAATATCTATTCTGATGGTGGGAGAAGAGACAATAACCTAGTGAAATGGACAAGGAAATCTATGTACTAAAAATAATGAGAGAGGTTAGTTGCTGTTGCGTTGTAATATAGCAAGTGTGGAGGGAGTCTGCTGAGATTGGCATCTCAATGATTTTACTAGGGTTGGTTGAAAACTTTTTATTTTTTTGTAATGAAAAAAGAGCGTTTTCCACAAAAGGACAATTTTTGCAGGAAGTGCCCACTCTCCTGGAATTTGTTTGATGTTATATAGGAAAACCGAAAATTTTCAGCCAAAAACTGATTTATTTTTTATTTTTTTTGGCTGGAAATATTTGGGTTTTAGTTGTGAAAAATGATGGGGAGGGAAGGAAATCAATTTTCTTGTTTTTGATTTTTCGATGAAAAGCTGAAATTTGTCATGGGAGGGAAGAAACCCAACACATTTTCTGACTGGTTCTAAATTTTATAGATGATCAATTTTGTGACCCAGAAGGAGACACGGAGCTCAAGATCTAAACCTGTCATGGAAAATCTGTGAGGAAGAAAAGCCCTGATAGTGATTAGTTTGCTATTCAGTCCCATCATGCAGTGAAACAAGGGCTGATGCACCCATGACCAGGCAGGATCTACTCTGCGGCAAGGTGGGGGTAGGAACTGGGCTCCCCCAGACAGATAGATGAAGGAGACAGGCAGACGCAAGTAGATGGATGAAAGCGCTACATCTGTAAATGTAGCAGATCCCGAAAAGCTTTGATAATTCCCCTCCCTTCACATCCTGCAATCTCTTTGAAATTTCACTGGACTTTGAATTAAAATTTCTCTACGGACAAGTGTTCCCACACAGAGCAGCTCACCTTGCTGTTGTGCTCTGGATTAGCAGCTTGTCAAGTAGCTCTCCCTTCATGCACCAGCGGGCACAGCACAGGTACCGGTGGCTCGAGGGTCTGCCCCTCATTCGCCCCTGCACAAGTGCCATTCGTTCCTTTGCACGCCCCATGGGATTGCCCAGAAAGGGGCTGACTGCTACTAATTGAGGCCTGGACACCAGTCTAGCTAGGCCTAGGCCTAATCCCATGGTTGGCCTGGAGTCTCCAGGAATTAAAGATTAATCTTTAATTAAAAAATATGTCACGTGATTAAATCTCCAGGAAGACGTCCAACCAAAACTGGCCACCCTGAATTCTAATCTTAAAAGGAGTTCAGTCTCCCTAGCCCATCCAGTCCTCGGCCTAACCACAGACCCTGCCAGCAGTGGAGTTGGTGTAGAAGACCCACTAGGAACTGGGCTGAGATCAGATAGTGACACTGCTGACTCCCTACCCATTCCAGTCTGGATTCCAGCCAGTAAAGAGATGAAAGCTCTTCAAATTCAGTCCCATTCCCCTGAGCCAAGTGGTCCCTCCTTGCTGGAGCTCTCCCTGTGTTTAGAAGGAGGTCTCAGCCAGCTATTTGTGGCGTCTTTCTCTCTGCTGGGCTCATCTCTGCTTTCATCACTGGTGGTTGGTGCCATACCAGTCCCCTCACCCTCTTTGATTCCGGGGCCTGAGCAGAAGGCTGGTTTAGGGAATGGCTTGTCAAGTCCATCCCCCACCCCTCTCCTCCTCAAGGGCCTTCTGCCTTGTGTCGCTGCGGCGCAGAGTCCAGAGATCAAAGCCCAACCATCTTTTTTTAGCTCAGGGTGGAATGCACTCGGCCTCCTGTATTGGGAGCTGTCGCCAGCTTTAGCAGCCTGTTCCTCTCCGTAACTTGAGCCTCCCCATCCCTGGAGGCAGCTCCAGGATTGATAGGTGACACAGAGTTGTTCTGAGCTGGCAGGCCCTTTGCAACAAGTCTGAGTCTGCACGGAGAGCTTTCCATCAAGGATTTGAAGATGTCTGCGGTTAAGATGGGATGTGCCTTGTAATATTCAGCTTTGGAAGAAGCTACCTGGACGGAATTAACCCTTTGAAGAACATCGTCTTTCTTTCCTACTTTATTATTTAAGTTTCAACAATGTGCTCTCTTGCTATTGTTTAATCACTGACAGCTTCTTTCTTTCTTTCTTTCTTTCTTTCTTTCTTTCTTTCTTTCTTTCAGATTTGTCCATCTCACAGCCCCCTCCAATGCCTATTCTCAAGCCATATTGGCTCTCATAAAATATGGGATGGGGATGGGGGGAAATCACATGCTAAAATGCCTGTTGATAAGTAGGAGAATTTAAATAGTGGAGTGAGGAGTTGAGAATCCAAACAAGAAGAAGTATGAAATGCCACTGGCCAGACAGACCTCCTTGTCTACTGCATTGTCCATGTTCACAGCTACCTTTTTTCCCAGCCATCCTTACTGCATAAAATCTGTAGGATGCTGATGAAGGGAGAGAAGCTGAAGTGCTGCTTTTTTTTCCATCATAAACTTTAGTAGTGGATGTGTTTCAGTAGCACCTAGAGGCCACAACTGAAATCAGGGGGCCCCACTTTGCTAGGTGCTGTATGAATACAAAGTGAGAGAAAGTCCCTGCCCCGAGGAGCTCGCAGTCTAAGTAGGTGAGACGGGGACCTGGGACACAGAGAGGACAAGTCGAGCTGGGAATAGAAACCAGGTTTCCTGGCACCCAACGCAATGCCTTAGCAGCTGGACCATGCTGCCTTGCTGTAAGTGATAGGATAACTGATGACACTGCTAATGGTGCCCGGGACTGGGGTGGTGACTAATGGTGACTATGGTGGTAGAATGATAGTGACAATGGTGTGAGTGTGACTATGGAGGCATCGCCAGAGATGAACACTCTCCTCTTAGCAGGTGACACATACAGTCCTAATGAGCAGTCTCCTTGCTTGGATTATCAGCAGGGATTGAACCTCAGACTTTCCACACTAAAAGCGTGAGCTGCTGCCACTTGAGCTAAAGGAATAGCTCCAGCGATTGCTATTCCAGCAGTAGTAGACTCTTATCCTCTCATGTAGGCCCGTTACTAGAGGGATTCATGACCTGTCTGTTCACGTGGGTTATATTAGCAGTTACCGGGTGGGTTAAAGGTGGTCTGAGATTGGGCCAGCCACACCTGCCTAGGACACCACTGCCCCTAAGAAGGAGTACATCTGAGCACAGGACTCTCTTGTTTTCACCTTCCAGATTCATTACAAGTTCTAAGGAAAAATCAACAATTCCACGCGATTCTTTCCCAAGCCCAGCACCACTCTGGGCAGGGCCTATTGGCAACCATAGGATGCCGAGGGAGGATTTCTAAAGCCCTGGAACCCAAGGTAGCTTTTCCAGGCCTCTGAACCCAGGCCTGTTGGGGAAGGGTGTGAGCACAATGGGAGACCCCTGATAAGGACAGTGCTCCAAGGGGGGTTGCAATGAGTAACTGGAACCAGCAAGAGTGTAGCAGGAGAAGGTGAAATCTCTCTGTCTTTGTCACTTCCCAGTTAGCACAGTCAACAGCTGGAGTGTGCATAGTGAGGCATGTGAGCAGCAGAGAGGCACCTGGTCTATCTGCATATAATCTAGCGTGTGGTTAGAGTATGAGACTGGGGCAGGTGGACGCAGTTCATGATTCTGACACACATTTCCTCTGTGACCTTGGGTAAGTGACTTCCTCTCCCTGGGCTTCTTGTCACCATACTACACCTTGTCTGTGTGGACTGTGAGATCTTCAGGCAGGGATTGCCTCTTGCTCTGTGTACGTACTGCACACAGCACCGTGGGATTTTAGACACAACTGCAAGATCAGTAAAGATTGAGCCTTTCAGTTAGAATTCTCTGCACTCTCCAGCCAAGGATCTCTGAGCCCTTTCCAGATATAAAGGCTCTAAAAACCCCCACACGATGGATTTTATTATTATTATTTCACCAATGGGGAAACTGAGGCACAGAGCTACTCCACTACCAGGGATGGACAATAAATCTACTGCTGAGCTGGGAATGGAAGTGAAAACTTCTGCCTGCCAGCCCTGCATCAAAACTGCAAGCCCTCATCCTCTCACCCTGGGGCCCATTTTTGTGTTCAAAGTGCTCAACAAACAGTTGAGTTCTTTGAACTCTTTACCCTGGTTAGCTTGCAAGGGAGGAAGCAGACACTTTCTGAGGCTTGGCTGGTGCTTTTCTGGGGCTGTGTTTGATTAGGCCCGAGGGACAGTTGTTTGCTTTCCTTTGAGGTTATCCAGCTCTTTTATTCTTTATTAATGGAGCTGCTGGTTGTGAAGTTAGAGATTGACCCCCGGAGCAGGTGGGAAAGGGGGAGAGAGGGACTTGAGCGGTGCCTTCCCCATGGCATAGCTTGGACATGACTGGCTCAGAGTCGTTGCAGGGACCCCATCCCAGCCCCTTCCGCACCTGTTACCGGGCTGCCGCCCCTAACTATCATATACCCCAGCCAGTCTCCCAAGCACATACTTGGCAGATGACACCCTGGGCGCACAGCAGGGAGTAGACACCACATCTTTGGGGCTGGCTGTGGGTTGCAGACTGTTGAGACAGGCACTGAGAGGCTGGGCAGGGAGAAGGGGCCACTGGAGCTCTCCACTGCAGTCAGGAGTAGGTGTGGGGGTCTATGAATGCAGACCAAGCTAGTTGGCTTTGGTAAGATTCAGTATTCCCCGGAGGGAGTGATTTTCAAAGTTATGAACAGGGTGGAAGGCCCCCTGAACCAAAAAGGGGCAAAGCAAAACACCTTCTAGTCTGATTCAATGCTCCTCTGAGCTTTTTTCCTTCAGCTTCTGAAAGGGGCTGAGACCAGGGTCAGCTCCAGGCACCAGTGAAGGAAGCAGGTGCCTGGGGCTGAAAATAGAAAGGGGCAGCAGCAGTCCGTACGTTACTGGGGCGGCACGTCCTGGTCTCTGGTGGCAATTCGACAGCGGGTCCTTCGATCCCTCTCTTCTTCGGCGGTACTTCGGTGGCAACTCAGCCGCTCCACTTCTAGTCCTCAGCGGCACTTTGGCAGCAGGGCAATCACTCCGCTTTCAGCGGCAGATCAATTGGCTTTTTCTTTTTTCTCTTTTTTTTTTTTTTTCCACCGCTTGGGGCGGCAAAAAAGCTGGAGCCAGCCCTGGCTGAGACTAGATGGGAAAGGCTGTTCTTGGGGCATGTCCACTGGGACTGGATATGTGAGCCTCCTTGGGTGAGATTCGCAGCCCAGGGAGACTCAAGAGATTCAGATTGTTTGGATTTACAGGCATGTCGTTAACTCTCTGTCTGCTGGACCATCCTTTGCCCCTGCAGGACCCTCACATGGGAAGGGGGAAGGGTCAACACAGGAGGGCACTGGATTCCCAGCAGGCCATGGAGATGGACTTCATGCTGGTACTGGTGACAAGGTTGGAGATTTTGAGGGACAAGCCACTGGAGCCAAGCTCATGCCTATCTACTATCGCTCACCATAGTGTCTAGCGCTCATGGCCCCAACCCTTACACAGGGGGCTCAAAGGGGATGTCATGGCTAGCCTAGCCTATAGGAATGGAATAGTAGCCACAGACGGGCATGCGAGCAGTGGGATGGGGCTCGATTTTGCACTTCTCTAAGCTCTTTTGTAGTTCTAGACACGCAGTCTGGCACTTTGGGGTTTGTACGTGTGTGTCTGCGGGTGTGAATTTCACCCCCAAAGAAATGATAGAAAAATGAAACAACCCAAACTTGAGCAGAAACTGACAGATGCTGAGCCTGGTTAGCTAAAAAAAATCCCAGACCAGGGCAATCCATTGTGTCAACAATGTGATGCAGTGGCAAAAAAAGGCTAATATCATTCTGGGTGTATTAACAGGAAGGTCGTATGAAAGATACAGAGGTAATTGTCCTGCTTTACTTGGCACTGGGGAGGCCTCAGCTGCAGTACTGCAACCTCTGGGCCTCGCACTTTAGGAAAGATGTGAACAGATTGGAGAGAGTCCAGAGGAGAGCAAAAAAAATGATCAAAGGTTTAGAAAACCTGACCTGCAAGGAAAGGTTAAACAAACTGGGCATGCTCAGTCTTGAGAAAAGAAGACTGAAATGGGACGTGATAAAAGTCTTCAACTATGTTGAAGGCTGTTATAAAGAGGATGGTGATCCATTGTTCACCATGTGGGACAAGAAGTAATGGGTGTATTCTGCAGCAAGGGAGAGTCAAGTTATAGATTAGGAAAATCTTTCCAACTCTTAGGGTAGTTAAGCTCTGGAATAGGTTTCCAAGTGAGACTGTGGAACCCCCTTGTTGGAGGTTTTTAACAACAGGCTGGACAAACACCTGTCCGGGGATGGTCTGGGTTTACTTGGTCCTGCCTCAGTGCAGGGGGCTGGACTAGATGTCCTCTCACGGCCCCTTCCAGCCCGACATTTCTATGATTCTGATTCACTTCAGGGACTTTGGAGGATCTTAATATTTTAAGAGCCTTTCAAGGGAAGATAAGAAACTTGAGAGAGGTTTCACAGGAAATCAGTTAAATAGAAAATTTGTCTTTGGAAGCTATTTACAACTAGTTATAACACATCAAATGAATGTTTGTTAGAAATGCATTTTACCACCACCCCCCCCACACACGTGCAAACCTAGCACTGGTAACACTTTTCATCAGTAGATGTCAAAACACTTTACAAGGAGGTCAGGATCATTAGCTTCATTTCACAGATGGGGAAACTGAGGCACAAAGCAGGGAAGTGACTTGCCCAAGATCACCCAGCCAGACCAGTGGCAGAAGCAGGAACAGACCCTAGGTCCCCAGAGTCCCATCCCAGTGCTCTGTCCACTGGGGTTTTAACCAAAATCTGTATGAATTATTTAATCATTAACATCCTTTCTTCCGATGTTACGTTTTGATCTCTGGAATAGAGTTTTAGCTCTTTGGTTTAGATTCTCGGCTGGGGAAAGTTGGCAGAGCTGTGTGGAGTTAATGGAGCTGTGTTGGTTTATACCAGCTAAGAATCCGTTCTTTTTTTGTAAACAATTACGTAAGAACATAGAAATGGCCATATCTGGGTCAGACCAATGGTCCACCTAGCCCAATATCCTCTCTTCCAACAGTGGCTGGTGCCAGATGCTTCAGAGGCAATGAACAGAACAGGGCAATTATCAAGTGATCCATCCCCTGTCGTCCAGTCCCAGCTTCTGGCAGTTTGAGATTTAGGGACACCTGGAGAATGGATTGTGTCCCTGACCATCCTGCCTAAAGGCCACTGATGGAACTATCCTCTATGAAATAATCTAATTCTTTTGTAAACCCAGTTATACTTTGGCCTTCACAGCATCCTGCGGCAATGAGTTCCGCAGGCTGTGTGTTGTGTGAAGAAGTACTTCCTTCCTTATGTTTGTTTTGAACCTGCTGCCTATTAATTTCATCAGGTGACTCTTAGTTCTCGTGTTACGTGAAGGTGTAAATAGCACCTATTTTTTCATGTTTTCCACTTATGATTGTCTTTCCATCTCTGTTTGTGCAGTGCTAGGCACAATGGGGCCAATATCCTGATTAGTTAGGGCCTTTGGATTCTACAATAATAATAATTAATCATTAATACTAATAAATACTAATAAATAATTAACACTAACGTTTACATAACTAAGACTGCTTGGGGAAGGGGGGGAATTACGAAAAATATTTTGAAGTTTTTCCCTTTTTTATACATTTGAAATTTTGAAATTTCTCAAATTTTAAAATGAAGACATTTCAAAATTTGAACAATTTTAGCCAGTCCTAGAGAGTTGGACCTGTAATGGGGAAAGAAGGAGAAATTTAATGAAAGATTTGTCTGAATTTTTCTCCACTTTTTTTTTTAATTTTAAAAGTTGAGATTTTTGCTAGAATTTAGAAATTCCAAAAATTACAACCAGCTTTATCACAAACACTTGACTTAGATCTATATTATACCTTTCAGCCAACGGCTTGGTCAGCCACTCTTGGTGCCACTGGACTGAGGGCAGCAGTGGAAGGTGCATTTGTGTAGAGTGGGCGCCTCGAGAATGCTGTCATTTTTCCTTTCACTCTCAGGGCTGTTTCTATGTTGGACACAGTCAAAGTCTTACTTGGGCCATGATCCAACAGTTGAAGACCATATGGTAATTCTGTACAGTGTCTACATGACAGAAGCCACAATTGGGTATGCCTGTAAAAGTCACTGAAGTCTGCATTTTGTATTGAAATAAATTATTGGAGAGGACAGAGGGCCTTGTGATGAAGGCATTGACAGGACTCCTGGATTCAATTTTAGGATCTGTCACAGGTTTCCTGTGTAGCTTTGGATGAATCACATCCCTCCTCAGTGCCTCAGTTTCCCTCTTTCTTTAAAATGAGGATCTTATGATCACAGGGATCTTATGAGCACAAATTCATTAGTGTCTATAAGGTGCTCAGATGCTATAGGTACTGTAATTACCTATGCAGATAGATCACAGAAACAGATTTTCTTTGTACTACTTATCCTATTAATATCAGATACATACAGCCATCGACTGAGAGGAACTAAATTCTGCCCTAGCAGGAAGAATGGATTCCCCTATCTGACAGGTCAGTTTCCCTCTCTTTAAACTTCTCTGGCCTTAACGATCATTTCCCTCTCCCTCTTCAGAATCCCAGGCTGGGTATTTATAATGCAGGATCTCCACAAGGTGTCTCTCTTCAGCTGTGCTGTGGCTACAACCTCCAGGCCAAAACCTCTCCAGAGGGAGAGCAGGGAGGGGGCATAGTCACTAGGAGGAGGGAGATGTTTGGCTTAGAAGGAATTGGGTTAGAAAATCTCTACAGCTTCCCCAAGATATATTGCTTTATCTCCCTGGCGTCCCCTTTTATGTGCTGTGTTTGAGCTCCTTCGGGGGCCGCGCCCTGTCTCCAGAAGTGCACCCACCCCGCTCCTGAGGGGAGAGAGCCAAATCAGCAGGAGCTTCCTGGAGCCTTGATGTTTTCTTGTACAAAGATTTCTAAGGAAGCTGTCCTCCTGTGGCATCTCAGTGCTCCCGGCCTCCCCTTCTTTCCCAGCAAGGGTTCAAGGAACCCCACCTGCACCAAACCCATTCCCAGCTCTCTCTCCACAGGAGTCTTAAGTAAAAATAAGGTGTTCATCTTGGGGGAACTCAGAGCATCAATAGCACCAAATCTCTCTCAGCAGGGGGTGCTGTAGGGCGCAGGGCAAGTGCTCTGGCTGTGAGTCCCAGCCTTTCCCAGAAGGGGGTGCTGTAAGGTGCAGGGCAGGTGCTCTGGCTGTGAGGGGTGCTCTAACTGCGCCAGTCCCAGCCTCTCCCAGAAGGGGGTGCTGTAGGGTGCAGGGCAGGTGCTCTGGCTGTGAGTCCCAGCCTTTCCCAGAAGGGGGTGCTGTAAGGTGCAGGGCAGGTGCTCTGGCTGTGAGGGGTGCTCTAACTGCGCCAGTCCCAGTCTCTCCCATTAGAGGGTGCTGTAAGGCACAGGGCAGGTGCCTGGCTGTGAGGGGTGCTCTAGCTGCTCCAGTCCCAGTCTCTTCCATTAGGGGGTGCTGTAGGGTGCAGGGCAGGTGCCTGTGAGTCCCAGCCTCTCCCAGCAGGGGGTGCTGTAGAGAACAGGGCAGTAGCTCTGACTGTGAGGGGATATCTGACTGCTCCAGTCCCAGTCTCTCCCGTTAGGGGGCGCTGTAGGGCGCAGGGCAGGTGCCTGGCTGTGAGTCCCAGCCTCTCCCAGCAGGGGGCGCTGTAGGAATGTCAGAGGAGTGCTGGCAGGGACTCAGAGCAGGGAATGGTGCTGAGCACTGTTTTGTGGGTACTCCTGGCCTGTCCCAGCGAAGGCTGCAGGTGGTGAAATTGGGCTGTATCAGGTTTCCAGCTGCCCTGTCATCTCTTTGCTTGCAGGTGCAGGGTACATCCAGACTCCTCCTCAGGTGACTGCTCTTTCCAGGGCCCTTGCAAGTCACACAGGTTTTGACGCCTGTTCTATAATCCTTGCTAGCGCTGCCTGATGCCTCCCGAGCACCTGAGCCACGCAATGGAAGTGGGAGAGAAAAACTGGGTGGGTTTAAAATGTGTGTGTGGTGAAGCAAATAGGGTAATTGCCCATGTGTATGTGTAATGAAGTGTGTCACTGCCTAATTTGCACATGCAGATGAGTGGCAGAGGGGGAAGGGTGGAAGGTGTACTGGTGACAGGCCTGGGGGGTGGGGGAATTGGACGTGCTTGCAAATACGGTAGGGTTCAGCTAATTAGGCCCTTTGAGAAAACAGGGACCATAATATTCCATTGCACGAGGCAGTTCTTTCCTCACACCAGACTTCTCCTCCCCCAGTCTAAGTCAGCCAGTTGCAGTCCAGTTATTCCAGAGGTTCTCAAACTGGGGTCAGGACCCTTCAGGGGGTCATGAGGTTATTACATGGGTGATTGTGAGCTGTCAGTCTCCACCCCAAACCCCACTTTGCCTCCAGCATTTATAATGGTGTTAAATATATAAAAATGTGTTTTTAATTTATAAGGGGGGGTCACACTCAGAGGCTTGCAATGTGAAAGGGGTCACCAGTACAAAAGTTTGAGAACCACCGAGTTACTCAGATTCTTGATCCATCCCTCCCCCACCCCAGCCTCTGGTTGGAAGCAGTGTCCCCCATTACATTCCTTGCACTGTGGGGGAGGAGGTTGTGGAGGTTCGAAGATCTTTAGTCTCTGGATCCCAGCTCCTGGGTCAGCATCCAGCCCTGGGGTTTTTAACCTTCCTTCCTGAATTCTTTCCATTCTGTGGCCCAGATCCTCAAAGGTATTTAGGCATCTTGCGCCCTTTGAGATCAATAGGAATGAGGCACCTAAATACCTCTGAGGATCTGGACCTGCATTCTTGCCATGATGGGTCATGTGGTAGCTGACCTTCTTTGGTCTCCAACCAGGTCAGTACTGTGGCCAAATAGGCAGTGTGGTTCCCCTACTCCTAAGCAACTGCGGTGGTGTCTGACTTCCACCAGCACTTCCCCGATGGTGAGCCCCGATGAGTAACTGCTGCCCCCGATATCTTCTCTTCCTCTGGCTCTCTCCTTCTGCAGGGCGGCAGGGTCTGTGGAGCATCCCTCCGCAGATTGCCAAGCAAACACAAGGAGGGAAAGGAGGGACGTTGCATCTGGGCAGCTGTCCCTGGCGGGACGTGATGGGTTTCAGCTGCTGCTGGGTCAGGACAGGTGGTAGCTCTGAAGCTTTTGAAAGCTGCACTGGGGATGGGGACTGATGCCATGTGGCCTGTCCTTAATTCTGTCTGTATGCCGCCTACAATCCCTTGATGGGACTTTTTGCTCTCAGGTGGCATGAAACCTACATGACCCTCCCTTTACATAGGACACCCAAGCATGGGGCTCTCCCTAGCACTGGAGACTGAAGACTGGTCCTAATGAGACCTAAGGACTTCCAGACACTTGCTATGGTGGGGCTGCCTCTTGTCCTCATGCACTCCCATGGCTGGGGTGGTTTTATTTTGGCTGATAGGTGTCCCCGTCCCAGCTATTTGCTATTGCTCTGTGGTGGAGCCGGTCCTCAGTCCATCGCACTCCAGACCCCAGGCAGGTCAGAAATGCCCATGAGATTCACCATTCTGGGTGCTAGAGAGACCTAACGCTAGCTCGGGTCACTTTGGGAATGGCGTGCTTCGGGGTGTTGGCATTTGGGCTCCTCGATGTGGAAATTCCAGAGGCACCTACCAAAATAAAGCGAATGTGGGGGCGCATTGGTCTGCTGGGTTTGGGCTCCGCTAAAGGTTTGGATATTTGGTTCAGATCTGTCCCCAACAGGTTGGCCCATGCCTGGTGGACATGGAGACTTGTGAAGAAGCTTTTGTTAGCACATCAGCTGCAGCACAGTTAGGCAGCTGCATCCTTCCTTGCCCCCCAGATCAATTTCCCATATGAGTGCCCCTGATCCCGTCTCCTGTCCTGCGCTTGCCAGTCACAGGGACTGGGATCTGGAATCTCATTTCTCCTTTGCTTTGGGAATTATTTCCTGCTTTCCTGCAGGGATCAACCCCAGCCAGCTCTCCTCACTCCTACAGGAAAGATGTGATCAGCTCATTCATCAAGGTCCCCTCCTCCACTGGCTTAGCCAGTCACCTGCAGATTTGGAGCATGTTTCTTGGACCTGCCAGGAGGGCTAAGCATGCCAACGATTTCTGGAGATGATGCTCACACGACCTGAGGGCATCCGGGGCTGTGCAAGCATGTTGGAGTAGAACTCCCTTCCCTAAATAGATGGGAGTTTAAACAGACCAGAGCTTAACCCTTTGTAGGGCACAGACAGAGCCACTGAGAGCGGCTGCCATTTCCCATACTGTTTCACCAAGGAGTTCAGTATTCAGATCATCCCAAGCTGTATTCCAGCAGTTCAGGGGACTGGGAACAAACTCGGGGGTCTGAGAGTTGATGGAAGGCCCTGGTTCTTCTCTAGTTGCTCTACCCACTGAAAACTGAACCCAGGAGTTCTACCAGCTGGGGAAGGAACACAGGCCCCTCGATTCCTGTCCAGGTGCCCCTCCAGCTGGTGTCTGGGGAGCACAGTGGTTTGATGGGAAGAATGTTCATCCCTGTGAATACTTTACAGTGTCAAATCATTCCTGTCAGTTTGCAGGCCTGTGCTTAAGCGCGAGGCAGCTTATAGGAGCTGTCCCTGCTGCAGAGCTGAAGTGAGTGATGGAGACATCCCTGTCCCATTGAAGCTGCCTTAGTTTTACTGTCACTCTCGCTATAGGACTCTCTCTCTCCAGTATGAAGTGGCTGCGCTCTGGCTCCATTAAGCCCCGTTTGCCATCCACCAGCAAGCATAAAATGTGCTGCTCCAAATGACTGCGCTTGCAGGAGTGCAGAGACTGCAGAACTGCCATGCATGTGCTGAGGGAGATCATATCTTTTATCGCACCAGGTTCTGTTAGTGAGAGAGACAAGCTTCCCAGCTGCACAGAGCTCTTCTTCAGGGCCGGGGAGGCTACTTCCAGCATCACAGCTACATGCAAGGTGGAGCAGATTATTTAGCCTAGTATAAGGGAGAGTGGCCCGTTAACATCTCTGTTGTCATAGGACAAAAAGAGGGGGTTACTGGGTTACAGATGGTTGTAATAAGCCGTACATCCAGTGTCTCTGTTCAGGCCATGATTTTCGGTGTCTAGCAGAGTAATGAATTAAGCTCCCAGGCTCATCTTTTGAAAGGATTGTGCCTGTGACCTTTGAGGATGAGGAGTGATAGGTCAGAGCCAATAAAAGATACGACCTCACCCACCTTGTCTCTCTAATATCCTGCGACTGACATGGCTACAACTACACATTCACGTGGTTCTCAACATTTTCCATACCACTACCCCCTCACATTTTCTATTATAGGAAGGGCCAAGGGGTCGCGACACCTGGACATCTACTTCCAGGCTATGATCTGCTCCTTAGCTCTTATCTAGCACTGCTCATCTGTAGGCCTCAAAGCACTTTGCAAAGGTACCGTAATCCCTGTTGTACAGATGGGTAAACTGAGGCACAGAGCTAGGACATGATTCCTAGTGGGCCAATTACTACACCAGGAATAGAACAGAGGCCTTCCAAGGCCAAGCCAGTTCCCTAGCCTTTGGACCATGCTGCCAGCCATTAGAATCTGTGTTTCATGACCCTCACTGTGGTATCTGGTCCCTTATGTCCCCTTCTCTAAACCTCTGATGCTCACTTTAGTCCTCTTTACAAAGGTTATATCTGAACCTCTTTACACAGGTCCTGTCATAGGTACTTCAATGGCTGCATCACCATAGTATCTGAGAGGCTCACAATCTTCAATGCATTTATCCTCACAACATCCCTGTGAGGCAGGCCACAGCAGTTATCCCCATTGTGAAAATGGGGAAACTGAGGCCCAGAGAGGCTAAGTGACTTGGCCAGGGTTACACAGGGAGCCAGTAGTAGAGCAGAAACTTCAACACCCAGATCCCAAACTAGCGCCCTAACCACTGAGCCATCCTTCCTCACTGGGCCTACCAAGCATGGTTACAGAATATAACACTGTCACTTTAATAGCCTGGCAGGTCTGCAATCCCACCATGCCAGCTCTCCATGGCAATCCCCATCTGGGGAGCTGTTTTGCTGTGAAACAAACACATGCTATTGCAAACTGCCGGCGGGCCCCTATGTGAAGAGATGCTGCCAAGAGAAGGGGATTTCAGGTGCGGAGAAGAGCCTTTCCTTATCCGGAAACCAGGAAGATGTGTTCATTGCTCCTTAGGAAAACGTGGATTATATGGCATCCACCGATCAGAGAGATTATTGCCGAAGCAATCACCAGGCAGCGAGAGTTCCCACTGACAGATCGATGAAGCCTAAACAAATAGCTCTTAGAGGGGGAGGAGCCAAGGAAAATTCTCTGATTGTGGATTGTTAAAGCCCTGTGGGTCCAAAGACCGTTTCAGCACAGTTAATCCTAATTGTGCCTTTTGCTTTGGCCATTCTGTACTTGCCTTTCCAATGATGAACCAACAGGAGAAGTAACAGGGATGCCCACGGCAATTTAGACTTGGATCAGCCATGTGGATGTTGATGGCTGATAAAGCGGTGAAATGGTGATTTACACCTCTGCTCGCTTCTTGAGGATTCTGAGGACTTGGAGTTGGGAGACATCCCAGAATCATTGTCCTCCTCCTCCTCCCGGGATTGCTGCTCCATTATTGAATTATAGCCAATTAATAACACTTTGCACGTATGCACCATGCAACCTGCTTATGGGGGAGGGGCTCTCAATATGCTCTGCGAAGGGAGGTGTTCTCACCACTGGACAGGTGGGGAAACTGAGGCACAAAGAGGTCCAGCAGCTTGTCCACAGTTGCACAGTGTGGGGCCTGATCCAATGCCTGTTGAAGTCAATGGCAAGACTCTCCCAGTGACTTTGGATCAGGTGGTGGGAAAGGGAAGCCAGACTCCTCCATGTTACTGCCTGGCTCTCAGAGCACTTCACTGGAACAGAGCCCCGCCCTCCCTAGCTTATGGAGGCTGACATAAAACTCAGCTCCATGTTGTGTGACAGAGGACTTCAGCTGGCCAGTCCCCACAATCCCTACCAGTTTTCTTCTTGGGGAGCATCTCCACGATGTCTTCTCCCCATCTGCCTCTTGTTCTCCGTGAGTCTCTCTGTCTCTTCCACTGATGAACGGGATGAGCGTGTTGAGGAGAAATCTCCTATTCAAGGAGAGCCTGACCAGAAGCCCTGTATCCCCCAGCCCCAGAGCGGCAGATGTTCTGGTCCTGGCTGAGAAAGGAACCCCGGAAGATGCTACTCAGACACTGAAGAAGCTCTAGAAGGGCAAAGAGTCTGGATTTCAGAGGAGAGAATCAGAGGCTAGAGGCTGGAAAATGCTGTTGGGCTCTGTCTCTGGAGTGGTGCTTCACCACTGCCGCATGTAAGGTACCAGTGCTGGGACTATGGGACAGGAACTCCAAGCCCCATTCTTAATTCTAAGAATGTTGTGCTCTGTAATCCATGTAACCCTGATACGTTAGGGTTTTGTACAGCACCCTGTACTGTGGAGTCTAGATTCTCCCCAGACAAATTCAATTTGGATTGTGAAGTCCTTAGAGGACTTCATGGAAGCTGCTGCTCTTCTCCAGTTTTTCTAGGTTCTTATCTGATCCCCATCATTTTAGTTATCAGACTATCTCTGTTCTCTGGGTGGAGGAGGTGCATCTGGGGCTGAATCTGTAGATTTAAGGTCGCTGTTGTTACTTCTCTGGCTTTATGCGTGTTCTTTGTAATAATAAACAGGATGGCACCAAAGAAATACCTGACTCACCTCATCCATCTCTCCTTCTAACCTGGCCCAGCCCTGAATATGGGCTAACCAATACACCACAACATCTGGTTTTGTGATTGTGTGCACATGGATTGCGTGGTGGTGGGGTGTGGGAGGGTGCGTGGATGGTTGCAGTGAGGCTAAGGCTAGAATTGCCGGAGGAAAGGTAGCAGCAGGAAGAAAACCAAGCTCCAGACGCTTGTAAAGGAAAAATAATTTTCTGAACTCTTGCTGTGTCTGTCGGATGGACCCAATCCTGGTGTAAATCAGGAGTCACTCCACTGATTCAATGGGCTCCCCCAGTCTAAAAGCTTGTGAGTGAGATCAGACTCAGGCTAAGGGTCTGTGCAGTCCCCACCACCTACAGATCAGTTTTAACCTCAGTTTTCCACTAAAATGGCTTCTCTCTCTGTTGTCCTGGTTTTCCCTCATTCCGAAGGGGAGGCGAAGGCTTTCGTGGTGGGGGATCCCAGGCCAGAATCCCCATCTCCCCCTCCCAGTGACGTCCGGCCACTACCTCCAACTCCTGCCATCTCTTCTTTCTCAAACATTGGAATGTCTGGCTGGAACCCGCTGTTCCCTGCAATCACCATATTGCCACCTGTCTTGCTCCCATCCAGACGGCAGCCCCGACCTGTTCTTCCAGCTCATGCTGCGCCACTCCAGCACCTCCTGCATTTAGGAGAGGGCTGGCTTGGGGCCTTCCCACTTTCAAAGAACACCATGCGCCTTGGAATGCAGTTGATCTGGCTCCGTCCTCCCAGCAAGTTGTGGGACAGGCTGCTGCTAGGCGGCAGCCGGAAGCCTCGGCCCTTCTCCCTCCCTCCCAGGGCCCTCCCAGGTAGAACTGGTCTTTGAAAAGGATTGTGCGGGGGGGGCAGAAGGCAGAGAGAGAGGAGTGAGTATGGGAGAAGGTTGGGGGTTGAGCACTTGATGCCATTTCAGAGTGAAACCCAAGGTCTCAGGCTCAGCTGCATAAGGAGAGGCAATGCCCAAATGCCCTTGATTTTCAGTGGGGATTGGGCATCCCAGGTTCCCTTCACAAACCCCAAGCTCTCAAATTCCCTCCCATTTTATTTTGGTTCAGGCTGGCCAGTTCCTTGGCGAATGATACAAACATCCTAGGGGGGATCAGCTGCAGAGAGTGGTCGTTTCTCCTCTTCACCCGCCGATATTCCAGGTGTGGGGATGATCTCTCCCTTTATCCACAGACAACACATGCCCCTCCTCCTCCCCTCCAGCCCCACCAGCCAAAATGGGGACCAGCTGCTTGGTTGGAACCCCGGGCCACCGCTTGTCAGATTGCATGTCGTAGAACTTCAGTCATGAGCCAGTTAAAGGACATCAGCTGTGAGCTGGATTGAGAACCATGTGCTACGCTGGTGGTCATGCGTCTAAGACCTAGCCCCCCACAGTACTTACTGTGCCCCCCTCTGGATTTCAATCCGTACCATGGTCAGGGATTCATATTCTGGTGCTATGCCTACTTGGGGATTGCCACCCAATCCCCCCACCCCCCACCCCACCATCCCACCGAGAATCAATCTCCAAAGGGAAGGTGTGAAATGGGTCTCCCAAGTTTATGCAGTACTTCCCCCCAGGACACTTCCTCAGTCAACCTGGAGTTTGATATGGCGGGAAAACCACCTCTCCTGGGCAAAGGAGTCTGATGAAATGCAGTGATCTGGGGAGAGGGGCACTGCTTCATGATCAGCCTGTGAGTCCCAGGGTCCCAAGCTGCTGGGTGGGGAAGTCAGACCCGAAGTTGCATCTTCCACTTGTTTCAAGCATGAGAGGTAAGGCCAAGTGGTGGAGATTGCTTAGGGCATGGGGCTCCTGAAAGAGCTTGGAGAGCCTCAAATTATCGCAGGTGTTGAGCATTTCACTGCCTGTGACGCCACTGGGGGTGGTGGGTAGTCAGCAGCTTGGAAAACCAGTCCCTTCAGTTCCAGGCTCTGTATGCAATAGGAGTGCAGCTTGCACCTGACATGGACTGAAGGGCTTGCAGGGCAGTGAGGGATTTGAGGCAAGACCCTTTACCTAGAAAAGGGGTATATGATATGTTGAGTTTTCAAGGGAAGACGCAGCTGCTTTGAGAAGGGTCCTCAAGATATATTCTTCGTCAGTGATGCAAGGACAGACTGGGGAAGCTGGCAAGACTCTTCATCCCATTGGAATGATGCGTGGCATGTTGGAACCCCCAGGTCAAGGTGGATGCATGGTGTTTGTGCATCCATTGCTTAGCACAAGGCGGTGCAGGGTCAGGGTGGGTGGAAACCTGCCAGGGTCCATACATTCATATAGACAGCGTCATGCTTGAGTCCCCAAGCAGAGCATGAAATGTCACACTAGGCACTGGCCAGAGAAAGAAGTGGGACTATGTAGGGTGGCTAGGAAATGATCGGTGTGACATTAAGGATTGGGCGGTAGAGGGGCAAGGGTTTTCGAGTGGGGTGGGCAGTATCCCTTTGGGGTGAATAATATTAATACTCAGCTGTTGTGAGTGCTTTTCACTTGTAGATCACAAAGGAGAGCGGTGTCATGATCCCTATTTGACAGATGGGGAAACTGAGGCACAGCCAGGGGCAGTGACTTCCCCAAGGTCACCCAACAGGCTTAGTAGCAGAGATGGGACTAAAGAGAATCCCAGTCCACTAGGTGGACAACCAGCAGCCTAGCACATGGTTCTCTCACCACTAGGCCACACTACCTCTGACGAGGGCAGTAGCATGGTGGGAGGGACCCCACTGCTTGAGGTTGGGGCTAGAGTGGGCCACGCCATGCTTGGTGGGGCCCAGAGAAGCAGATGATGTCCCATTAGGGAATGAGAGGAGTGGGCATGCTGGACATGGGACAGAGGGGCACTGGGCATTGTGGTGAAGTGAGAAATGCCCTACAGGGGGCTGGGTAGTGAGGCACAGAGAGTTAGGGCAAAGCGGGAAGTGCCAGGCAGAAGGCTAGGCAGTGCTGTGTTGTGGGACTCTCATCTCTGGACGTATGCCCTGGATTCGCTGAGCGCCTTGTGGTGGGGCATGGGGACCAGAGGGACCATCTGCTGTTTTTTACATCCACAGTCAGCAGAGCGGATGCCGGCAAGTGGGGAAACTGGACAGGGAGACAAAGAAGAAAGGGGTGAAATAAAATAAGATTAATATAATGTAGAAGGAAACAGCAGACCTGTTCCGAAAGCCATGTTTGCGCGTGTGGGTTCATGCGTCTCTTTCGATAGTGGTGCATGTGTGTTTGTATCTGTCTAGGCACTGCAGTCTCCCCATATCCATGCGTGTCGCCACATACATGTGGCCGTGTCTTTCTCATTGTATCAGTGCGTCTGGATCTCTGCCTGTCACATTGTACCCAAGTGTTGGGAGCTTTCTCTGTGAGCCTGTGCATGAGTGATACATCCCAATGCTATGCCGCTTCCCCAGTCCGGGCGAGGGAGAGCCAGGAGCCAGGAGCCATCGCAATCCCAAGGGGAAGTGAGGAGTCACTTACCTGATGCTGATAGGGTGGAGGGGGTGGGGTGAGCCTCGCCCAGCGGCCGGCTTCCCAGGACATTGCAATCAGTTTAGAGTCACCGCTCAGAGGCAGTGATATCGGAATCTGGTTTCCTCTTCTGCCCTCCTACCACAGTCACCACAATATCAACGGCTGGAGCCACCAGACAGCCCCAGATCCCAGCTGATAAAGATCTTCTCTTCTAATTACCCCGCAGCCCACGAACTCAGCCTCAGTTAGACCCCTCAAAGTAAATACCCTTGGCTCCCCCTTTTGCCCCATCATTGTGTCCTTTCCGTTCTGGCTGCGCTGGGCAAATTCGGAGCCGCCGTGGGTTGGTTCGGGCTGAGGTCAGCTGGAGGCTGTGAGAAAGGCCTTCTCCTCCTGCCTGGCTCCGTGGCCTGCTGCTTACGCCAGTTGTGGTGCTTGCGGGGCGATCCCAGGTCTGTCGGTGTTGGAATCTGTGAGCCCGAGCAACAGAGCTGCTGTGGGTGAAAGCTCACAGAGAACAAAGGGTTCCCTTACTTTGTGTGTGTGCATGTCAACATGGAGCATGAAAGAGCTGTGTTTGTGGTCGGACTGTGGGGAAGGGAAGGGCTGTGTGTGTGAGTGAGAGGGGTAGACTGACAGTGTGAAAGGACTTTGTGTGAGTGAGTGTGAGAGAGAGAGAGATGGGGATGTGTATGATGGGGCTGCACAGAGGGCCAGGGCTGTGTGGGTGAGAGGCAGATGTGTGGGTGTGGTGTGGGTGGGGCTGTGTGTTTTTGAAGGGGGTGTATGTGTACTTGTGTGAACCACTGGCAGAGCTGCACACCAAATATCTTTGCTGTGCCCACTGTTAGTGCCCTGGAGAGCACTAACACCTACGGAGTATGTTTCATTCCAGGATCTTAGCTCCATTTTACAGATGAGGAAACTGAGGCACAGAGTGGCAAAGTGGACTGTTGTAGTGAACCAGTGGAACTCAACTCTCCTAACTCCCAGAGCTCTATTCTAGGCACTAGGCAAACTGCCTTCCACATATCCAGTGCATTTATTGGACCATCATCTGTTGGTAAAAGAGACAAGAGCTCCACAGAGCTCTTCTTCAGGTCTGAAGTTGGTCCAGTAAAAGATATAACCTCACCCACCTTGTCTCTTCCCTAAAGAGGGTCAGCCTAATCACGACTGGAGCACATTGGTACAGCAGCCTCGGGGCAGCCTTTCTTGCTTTGACCCAGTAGACAGAGGTGACCACAGGGCTGTCGCTTTGGCATCTTCTTGCCAGCGCTAGGGCAGGAATTTCCAGGAGACCTCAGCACCTGTCTATAATGGGGTTCAAATTTCCCAAAGAGCTCAGCTCTCATTTCAGTTTCTGAATAAGAGGCCAGGTTCTCAGAAGGGCTCAGTGCATTGGACGAACATTGGTGGCTGAGTGCTTTTGAAAAATCTGGCCCAGGGTCTGGATGCCGATGCCTTCAAAATCTGACCCCACATGCTTTATTAATAGCTGTGCTGGTGTCAGTTGTCCCCTCTAGGTGGCATCACAGCATCCTCTTTGGCTCTGCCATGAGAAGGTGTAGCCCTAGAGATGGAGCCAAATCCAAATCGGAAGCGCAGTTCGGTCCCATGATGTGCTCATGTTGTGTAACCTACGGACAAGCCCTTTGTTTTCAGATTTCATTTTGTTTTAAACTTCCCGGGAATTCATCGATGTTTATTACAAAAAACAGGTGAAAATGGGTGCAAAAAATGTTGCCATTTTCTATGTAGATATTGGGGTAAATATCACTCTCTTCTCCTGTTTTTGTTTTTATTTAAACATTCAAAAAAAACCCAAAACCTTATATTTTGAAACAGAGTCGGATATAGGTTTTTGCTTTAGACCCATTTTAGCATGAAAAGTAGGTCACTATTATTGGCTTTGAACAGCACTAACTATCCACGCTATCTGTAAAGCTGGTAACATCTATGTGCTGGGCATGGAATTGGCAATGGAACATATCCCAGCTCTTGAGTTGTTCTGGGACTTCTGACCCGGCCAGCCCCCTGTTCCAGCACTTCCAAAATTTGGGTGAAAATTGGCAAAAATCAAATGATGGCTTTTTGTAAAGTCTATAGCAGCTCATGGTTTTAGTTCTGGAGGTCCTGATAATAGAAAGAAACCACATGGACACACTTGGGTTCCAAATAACCATGTGTGCTAACTGCATTTAAGCTGGAGCCTCCTGGCGACAAGGACCCACTGCTGCTCTGTTAGTATCGGGTAGCTTCTACAATAGAAGACTCACAGTCTATTTAAAGGGATGCTGCCCGGTTCCTAGATACCACTGCTCGTCCGCCTGACATGGCGAGGGAGGGGAAGAAAGAACTTACTGAGCTTCAGGGAAACTATTTGACTCAGTCTCCCACTTGTTGTGAACCAAAGTATTTTGCCCATCTCAAGGTGTCTGTGTCCCAGATCTCCAGATGGTTTCCCCTTTGGAAGTGGGGAGTGATGGGAGTCACCCCTCATACCAGGTAGTCTCCCCAGTATCCCTGCATTCTTCCCAGCTGATGCCTGGCTGGGTCAGCCACGGGTTTGGCTCTTTGATGAGCTCACAGTCAAAGCACCATGTCTGACAGGGTTGCTGCATGTGGCCTCCTGTCATGTGTAGAGAGGCCAGGAGACAGTAAATAGACAACCTCCCTGGAGTGTTACACCACACTTTTCCCTCCAGCTCTGCTTCCTCAGCCATCCCCATTGTGACCTGGTAAATGGGGATGGCTGCGCCCTATCCGAAACTCAGGGGGAGAAGGTCAGATCTGACTGTAAAATTTGGAGCGTGGCCCCATCTCCCCAGCCTGGCTGCGAGCTAGGGAAACAGAGCTCATGAAGTCCTGAGCTAGGAATGAGGCCTGGCTGTAGAGGGAGAGATGGTGCGAACTGAGAACAGCATGAGGAGCCAGCAACATCCTGGACACTGACCCTGCCACTGATTTTTGCTGTGTGGCCTTGGCCAAGTTTCCCCATCAGTAAAATGGGGATAACACTTACAGGGCTGTTGTGAGGATTAATTAATGTTTGCACAGGGCTTTGCACAGTAATCACTGAGTATTGTTATTATCACACAGTCTGCCTTAATGTTCCCACTCTCACTGGTTCCTTATCACATTGCATTGCATTTCTGAGAGCCCCAGGGATGGAGTTTACTGCCAAAGTCTGGAACAAAGACCTGGGAGTCAAAGGAAATGTTCTGCTCAGATCTCTGTCTTGCCGGTGGCAAAGTCCAGTTTTCAATGGATAAGAGCCATCAGTGCAGACCAAACATAGAGTGGGAAAAGATGTGCCGTAGGCTATCAGTTATTAAGGCAACAGTTGCACCAGGAGGGGGCATCCTTAAAAATTGCAACTGCATATTGTGTGAGCACAGGTCTGACTAGTGCAAAACAGAGGCACCCCTGAGTTCTAAGAATAAAATTAAGGAGGAGGGTAGAAAATATGGCCTAGACGAGAAACAAGAAAGGTAATCTGGATAGCAGTAAAAGAGGGTGGTAGGCAAATGGGTAGCTTCTGCTGGGGAAAGTGATACAATGGGTCAGATTTTCAAGAAACCTCATCCTGTTGGGTGCTGAGCTCTTCGGAAAATCTGGCCCTCATGGTGTGTGCTGAGCCCATGGAAATCTGATCCCCTGTTCCCCTCTGATCTGGTGTGAGAGCCAGCTAAATATGTTCATATTTGCAACCATGCGATTTGGGGTGGTGATTTTGATTGTAGAGGTCTCAAGATGAGCAGGCTCAGGTTGGGTCGGTTCTTCCATGGTAGCATTATTATCCCTGTATTTACAGATGGGGACACAGAGATTTAGAGATTTGCCCCATGCCAAACAGTGAATGGATGGAGGAAACAGGACCTGAATCCAGGATCTCCCGTTGCTTGCTCCCATTTTCTGAGCGGAGGTCTGATCCTCTCTCTGTGCCTGGCCATCCCTTCTTGTATTTTTGTGACCATGTCACTTGGTTGGGAACAATTAGGCTGTACAGCTTGGGTTGGTTTTCACCCACTGCCTCCACTCCGACATTGCTGGGCAGGGAAGTCCTAGCAGCAGCATGTCACAAAAGGAGCAGTTTCCACCATCCATGGGAGCTTCAGATCTCCAGGGTTAGGCAGGAAGCCTAGCGTGCAACATCCAATTCTTTGAAAGAAGCAGGTGGGTGGGAGAAAGCAGCTGCCTAGCCCAGAGATGGATAATCCCATATTGAAGGCTACCTGAGCTTGCAGGGACTGACTGGCTCGGTGGGGTGGTAGTCGGTTAAGGAGCTTCCCTTTCAAAGGACTCTTGTTCTAAGGGCCAGGTTGGTAGTTATGGAATGTGTCCATCTGCTGGCTGCTTGGTGTTGAAGTGTGTTGTGGGGGGAAGGCTAGAGTCTCTCTGTTTCCACCTGGATGGATGTCTACACCCCATAAAGCATCATTGCTAGGACTGGTGCAAATTGTAACCCTCTCCTGCAGCTTGCTCAGCAAAGAACCAACTGGGTCACAGAGACTGAACTCCCTTCTTCTCAGCAAGGTTTGAAACTGCAACAAAGCAAAGCCCCCTACCTCTTGAGCTAAAGGAGGCGCTCCTTTAACTGGAGGTGGTGGCAGGTTATTCTCTGTGTGTGCCAGGCAGTAGAAGGTGCAGGGAGGGAGAGATGTGACACACACTTTACAAACATGTTATGTGACCACTGCCTCCTCCTCCTTATCTTTCCTGAAACTTTATTTTAAAATATAAGATTTGCTCACAGGATGACTCATGTTTATCTTGATCTGGGGCATCCCTCATCCCTTCCAGCCCTGTCCCCTCCTGTTGTCTATCTCTGTGTACTCTTTTTGTCTAATCTAGATCGCAAGGCCTTTGAGGCAGGGACAGTATCTTTCTTGATCTCTCTAAAGGGCCATGCAAAGTAACGGCACTAGGTAAATATTTAATAATCATAATTGAACTTGGCAGTACTAATGCTCAGCTGCACTTACATTTTCTAAGCGCTTTCAAACATGGGATAATTAATTAATTGCAATTTTTACAAATGGTTTAATACCAGGATGCTCTAGAAAAGGTGCAGAAATTGTCCAAGCTGGGCTGGCAGAAATGGAGCCTTGGGACAAGATATAGGGCCAATTTTCCCTGCCTCTGAGCTTTGCTCAGTGCAGTGAGGGTGTCAGGGAATGTTCCCTTATGCTGTACAAGCCTGAGAGTGAACCAGGGGTTGCTCTAGTTTATGCCATTGGCATACGGTGAAAGATTGTGTAGCAGAGCTCCAATCTGCCACACCCCCTTCCCACCCCTGACATGCCCCTTATGCTGTGGGGAGGAAGTGCTTGGTGCAAAGCTGCTTCTGCCAGGTTTAGGTCTGTGGAGAAGAGGAATTCTCCACTGGCCATTTACAACCATTTGGGCCTCCCGAACAGTGCCAAATGGCCAGATCATACCAAAGAATCTATATTTTTCTTATACTTTTTTTCTCATTTCTCCCACTCTGCTCCATTCTTTATCTTATACTTATAGTCAGAATTTTCTGTCTCGAGCACTCTTCCTGCACCTTTTCCAGTTTTTGCAGAGGTTTGAAATGAGCCCTGGCAACTGAGTGAAACACTAGAATCAATCGCAATTCACAGCCCCAAGTTCACGGGCTCCTGTCTATTTCTTGTGCTTCTGAATTTGGATGACCACGAGGCTCTTGAGTAAAAGTTCACAACTCCTGACGTCTTCACTCATTTTAGCGCAACCCTTTGTTCGCTTGAAAAATGTGTCCTAGAAAATGACGGGGGGTGGGGGGCATGCACCTTGCCCAGGCTCATGCAGAAAGTCAGCAGCAGAGCCAGGAATTGATCTTAAATTCCTGGACTCCCAATCCTGTGCTTTAGCCACAAGATAATAATAATTCAAGTCAACACATGCACTGGGCTAAGTCTACCCCTGTGTAACTCCACTGCCATCAATGGTGTTGCACCAGGAAGTAATTTGGCTCCCACTGCTGGTCTGGGCTTTCATTCCAGCAAGACAATGGAATCCCTCTTTGGCCCTCCTCCCTCTAGTCCTGGCTCATGGAGGCGAACAGAGGATCAATGGCCATGGAGGGCTTGACAGGACTCTGACCTAGAGCCAGCATCACTCCTACTTCAGCTGTGCTACCGGTCAGCACAAGTGATATTATTGTATTGCAGTAGCACTAGGGGGCGCCAACCATGGACCAGGACCTCAGTGTGCTGGGTGCTGTACAAACACAGAACGATGAGATAATCTCTACCCCAAAGAACTCATAGTCTAAGAACGGGCCAAGAGGCAGCTGTTGGATACTGACAGACTCATAGAAGATAACCAGGAAACAATGAGCCAATATTAATCATGTGATAGGTGACTGGCTAAGGGCCTTCCTCTCTCCATGTTCCCAGCCTCTCCCTGGGTGCGGAGTGGTACCTCTCAAGGCTGGGTGGAGGTGGGCTCATAGAGATTGTTTTTTTCACTTATACAAATGAGCTTCTGGGAAGGAGCTGTATGACAAAACTGCCTGGCAGAAAACTCTGTAGGATACCAGAAGAACTAGGTGCAGGAAATGATCTGCTGCCAGTAGAACTGGTTGGACCAGTGCTGGCAGTGGTGTATGTGGGGCCTAAAGCTACTGCAGGGCCCTCACAGAGATGAGAGCCTCATGGTCTGGTCCAACTTCCAGGGTGGAATCTGCAACAGAGAAACTCCTTTCCTTATTATCCCACTACCAGACGGGTGGGGTGAGATATCTCAAATGCAGTGAACGGAGCTGTGAACCCATAATGTCTTATTTTCAGTGTACTGTGCCTTTAAATTTCAAAGTTCTCTTCCTAGGTGCTGGGAGAGCGCCATTTTGTTCTCCAGTGCTGTAGACTGTTACATAGAGGGACCACACCGTGCTCTCTCCTTTAGTTATTTCTTGCTTTTGTTTTCCTTGATCTAAATTAAAGATTAGAGTAGGCTGTCCAGTTGGTCCTTGTAAAGCATATTGCATGTCTCCTCCCTCCATCCACCCCATGTCTGGTCTTGCTAGTGCTGCTATACACTGGGGTTAGCTCAAGTAGCAGAGGTGTTTGCTTTTGTGCTGGAGACTGTAGGTTCAAACCCTACTGCTGTGATTGTTGATTTGTGTGGTAGTGGTAAAAAAAAATCACATCGGGCATTTTCTCACAAGAGCAGTTCTAGAGTGGGAAATAGAAGCACTGTACATATGATGGGCCATGGGAAACCCATGTGGCTGCTTGCTTTGCTTGTGCCTAGAGTCCATGTCGTATTGTACATGTTGGTGAGTTATAGGTGCATTCTGCACTGCCCAGCCTGGGGATTCTACAACCAGACTGCCCTGCACGCCACAGAATGGTCTCTCTGAGTGTATATGCATCTAGGGGAGATCTCCTGGATCACTGAGGAAATTTTGCTTGCTCCCGCATGTAACTTGCCATATAATTCCCTGTCATGGGGTTGGTGTATCCTTGGTGGCCACAGACATTCCCAATGGAAAAGGTTCTTTGTACAAGAGCAGTAGCTGCTGCTGACCTAACTGGGACTTTTCTGAGGTCATTCTGGAGCCTGGAGCCCTCCAACAGACTGAAAACAGCACCCACTTCCATTAGTGGGTCTAACCACAGATGCCTATGGGCAGTTTTGAATGTGTAGCATATTGAGGAGCTGGAAGAAAACATGTATGGCAGATGCAGTGCATGGGGCCAAGGGTGAGTTCTCAATCCATCCATGGGAGAACCTAGGTGTAACAACAGCCAGTGAATATTGGAGAAAGGTCGTACTGGGAGGTTCAGCAAGCCTGCTCAAAAAGAGAAACAAAGAGGGATCAGGGCTTTTTAGACAAGTGACGTTTTCATTTGACTGTTGCTGTTATTAAGAGTATTACGGTAGCGCCAAGAGGTCTCAAGATCCATTGTGCTAGGGGCTGTACAAACACCTAGTAAGAAACAGACCTTGTCCTGAAGATCTCACAAGCTAAATAGGCAAGACAGACAAAGGCACTGTCTAGACTTGGAAAATAGATCAGATTTAAAAACATGCTAGGGAAGGAGATTTCCCCAGGGTCACAGCTGGAAAAAGAACCCAGCTCCAGCCCCATGTACTGTCTGCTGGACCACCCAGCCCAGCTCTGAGTTCATGATAAAATTTGTGACACTTTCAGGTGCATCTTCACAATGGCCTGACAGTTCATGACCAAGTGAATTACAAGTGAACGGAGCTTGGCACCTTGACTTGTGAAAACATGACTGAGATCAGTATTTTTAGCATTTGACCAGCCTTCATTATGATCCCACTGACTCTGACCAGGAGCCATTGGTTTAAGCAGAAGTTGAGGGTGCTCAGCACCTTGCAGGATTGGGCCCAATGTGAAGCAGAGCTCTGCCTGAAACTCGTAGGGCCTGATCCGAAACCCCATGAAGACTATGGAAATCTTTCCGTTAATTTCACAGGGCTTTGGATAACGCTCTAAACTCTCCCCACACTGCTGCAGAATTTTCAGATGTGGTTTTTGCTTTGGGCCCATCTCTGCTCTGAATCCGTTTGACGATAATTAGACAAAGATAACAAAGATTGTCCCATCTGAGCCTGGCATAGTGTGTTGGATGGGATTGTCTGTGCAGTTCAGCTTTAGGACGGGGACAGTGTCTTCCTGTGTATCGTGCAGCCTAGGGTGACCAGACAGCAAGTGTGAAAAATTGGGACAGGGAGTGGGGGGTAATAGGAGCCTATATAAGAAAAAGACCCAAAAATCGGGACTGTCCCTATAAAATTGGTACATCTGGTCATCTTAGCGCAGCCTGATGCTCCTGGATGGTGTGTTTTCAGTGAAAGGAAGAGCTACGGAAAGGATCAGAGATGTGTTGGGACATAAGCGTAGGCCCAGACCATGTCTCCATAGCTTGCTCCAGATGTGTAGTGAAGGAGCAACTCTATTGAACAACAATGATCCAGGGCTCAGAAGGAAATCTGAGTCACTCCCAAGGCATGCTGTGGCCCCATGACAGTCAGGGTGCTGGCCCACGAATCTGCATGGCACTGTGGCTCATCACAACACGTGTATCCACACCCCACATGTGCCATGGCGGCTATTGCGCTGTCAATGTGTCCTTTCCCTCCGGATGCCTGCACAGTCCCTGGAGAATCCATCTCTGGTTTCAGTGCATGCCAGGGCAGGAGTTGGGCAGGGTGAAAACCGGTGCAGCCTACATGCGATCAATAAATCTTATAGCTTATGTAGTTCCCTGTCAGTATCAAGTCTCAGGGCCTTCATTGATTTAAGATTCTCCCAGCCACCTGGCTCAAAACACGCCAAGTCATCGGCAGCACACGCTCCTGGCCCTTGGTAGCACTGTGGGTGGGATACTGTGTCGTAAGCATGTGTTGCATGACAGTCCCACTCATGCCTTGTGGTGGAGCTAAGGTTCCGTGCTGTGCCTGGATTGCAACCGGAGCTTGCAACATGCATGCTCTTGCTCCTGGCCGCACACTGTGGGGTTAGTCAACTGAAGTGCGCATGTGGGGCTAGCAGTTTTGTCATTCCCTGCACTGCCTGTGCAAAGGACGGCGGAGCCAGAAAACAGACAAGCTTTCTGCAAGCTGGGCAAATGTCCCAAGCCAGAGAAGGCTTCCTTGAAACGCCACCCTTGCAGGCGGTGCCTTTCTTGGCTGTTGCTGTGGCAGCGCTCAGCCAGAATGTCTGGAGGCTGTTACAGGGCAGGACTGCTGCCTCCTGTGTTTTCTTACGAAATACACCCACAAAGCAACCTGCATTGGCTCCAGTCTGCCAAATCAAAGGGATCGCAGTTGTCCCAGGGCTACACACTCAACAGCATTCCAAGCAAAGCTGCATTTCTAAAGCCTGGGCTGCAGAAAATTAAAGGCACAGCAGGCCTTTCCTTCCCCTCTGCCCCCCAAGTGGCTCCCACTGATTCCTCCTGGTACATCCCTATCCATGAAAAACCTACAAGCCCGTAGCAAAATAGCAACCTCTTCCAGCATGTACTAGAACCCTAGACCTTGAAACCACAGCTGGTGTTGGTCCCATTCCTCTTGAGCTCTTTGTAATTATGGCCCATTTGGTGGATTTCCTTTGACAGGGATCATTTCAGGATTATTTCATTTCCCAGGGAGTGAGCAAAGGGCTGTGGAAGATTCAGAGAGGCTCTGAATGGCCTTTGGAATCTGCATCAGACAGAGCAGCAGATTAGGTATTTTATGGACATCACATGGGGTGCAATTGTTGCCAAAGTGGCAAAACAAATCTGTGCCCAAGGTATGGCTTTGCAGTTGCATGGATTTCTATCCCAGGTGTAGGAGAAAAAGGAAGTTGTGTGGTTAAGGCACTGAGCAAGGCTTCAGAATCATATATTTTTAGGGTTGGAAGGGACCTCAAGAGATCATCTAGTCCAACCCCCTGCTCAAAGGGGAACCAATCCCCAAATGGCCTCCTCAGGGATTGAACTCACAACCCTGGGTTTAGCAGGCCTCTAATGTCAGATACATCCACTGTTTTTAATGCCCAAATGGAGACACCCAGGGCCTGATTCCCATCTTACTTTCCACTGGCACAAAGAAGGATTAGCTCCTTGACAAAGTTCCGCCAGTATCTTCACAGAATAGTTACTGCTGGTGTTAGTAAGGCGGCTCTCACCCTGATTTTCAGAGGTGCAGAGCATCTGCAGCTCCTATTGGCTTCCCTTGGAACGATGGGCGCTCAGCCCGTCAACAAATCAAGCACAATCTAATGCTGGACACTCAAACAATAAGGCACCTACATTTCTAGGCCACTTTTGAAAATCTGGGCCTAAACATCTAGGTGATTCTGTTTCCCCATGTGTGAAAAAATATAGGAATGATAAAAAAAACCCAACCTACTGGGGATCATAAGAATTTACCCACCCCACAGAGGAGGAAATCCTATTAGTGTATACGAGGCACTCACATGCTATAGTGACAGGTGGCCATATGGACATCTAGATAGAGGTGACATTTATTGCTCATTTCTAATTGATACGTGGCCACATGCTATAAGGTTATCTCTGCTGTCTCATGTGAGCCTGGCATAGTGTGTTGGATGGGATTTGCTGTCTTTGTCTCATCTGAGCCCTTTTCAAAATCCTGTCCATAAGCTCAGAGATGTACATCTGGCAGAAGCCTCTTCTGCTTCTGTTGAGATAAAAGAAAGGCTTTCCCAATTCAGAACTGCCACATTCTGATGAGCATATAGGCTCCCCTGCAGAACCAGATGTAAGAGCTTTCTTGGAGCTGAGGTTGCAATAAGAAAGATTCAGGGAGAGGCAAATCTATCTGGATCTCTTGGATCTGACCCACAGTTGCCCTGTGGCCACTTTGTGCCAGCTATATTGTTGCCATATGGCTGCCAAGTAGCCAAAGGCACCCAACCCTTCCAGGAAATTCTTTGAGCACAGAGGCTCTTTCCCACTAGATACAGAACTGAATCTCTAGTGGATTGAGCTAAAGAGCTGGGCCTGTTAAGATGGTAGTTGTGGAACAGGTGTCTTTAAGGGCTGAGCTTCCCAGACCGTGAGTCTGGGCAGGGCACTGTCAAGCTCTTTTTGGAACCAGACACGGAACAAAGCAGATCTCTTGCAAGACACCTTAAGCCCCGAGAGCACAAATCAATGGGAGTTAGGCACCTAAATACCTTTGAGGATATGGGCCTGAGTGATCACTAGGCACCAAAGACCCATATAAACATCTGTGCATAGTCTAGCCACTAGAGGGAGACAAGAAGCCACACTGGGTTAGCCTGGGTTGCATTTATAGCCCCTGGACATACCAACTCTGAGTCTGACCATAGTGGATAGGGTGATATTGAGCTTGGTTCGATTGTGTGAACTATGGTCCTCTGTGCTATGCATTCTAGCAGGGCGTGGGGATTCCTAAGCATTTCGTTTGATTGTTAACAGAAAATTAAAAAGTGTGTCGGAGAGAAAGAGTTTGGTGTCTTGCACTAGCTAATATCCCAGGAGTGTAATTTTTGGTAGTTGAGCATCAAAGGATGCTTCGAAACATTACCTTCCTGGTGAGGTCTCTTCTTCCCAATGCACAATGACCCAGGTGACCTCTTCTTGAATGTCTCCGACAGGCCAGGAGGCAGGGAGAGAGATAATTAGAGCAATAACCTGTGATCAATGAAGAGAGGTGAAGCCAAGGTAGGGTTAGTACAATGACTCTTTTCAATAGCGAGTGTGACTGCTGAGATGGTCACAGAGGGGCTGGGGAGGAGGGGTGGGTGCTGTCGGGTTAAGTAGCTTAGTTCTGAATAAAAGGGTGAAGGAAGCTGGTTGGTTGTCTCCTAGCTCCATTCAACTTGCAGGTGTGATTGTTAATCTCCTCGCTGGTGGATGGGAAAGGTCTGTCCCATTTCCTTTAGTTATAGAGGTGATCCCATGGCCCCTCTCACCCTGTATCTGACTACATCACACACATTCATGGACTTACACTCACACGGAAAGGAGTAGGATCACCCCTATTTTACAGATGGGGAAATTGAGATACAGAGGAAGTAATTTGCCCAGGGTCACACAATTACTGTGTGGTAGCGCTGGGATTTTAACTCAGATCTCCTGTGTCACAGTCCAGCTGTCGCCAATCCCTACCGTTCAAAAGTCATGAGTCAACCCTTCCCTCATCATGAGATTTTTAAACAATACAATAAACTTTGGGTTCTTTGTGTTTACCCTCTGGTTTCTGTGTTTTCAGGATGCAACTGGGTCCCATTTTCAACCTCTTTCTGCAATCATGATCATGAAGGATAGAAACTTACTTTTTAAAAACCCCAAAGCTGATATTCTGATCTAATCACGTGACTCCAGGAGCTGGGGCTTTACAAAAGCCCCAGATGCTGTGAGACTTGTGATAAAATCACTGCAATCGAGTGCCTTCATCTCAAGAACTCCCTTTTATCACACTGTCCTGGCACCACTCATGCCTCTTCCTGTCATTCCAGCACTCTTCCAAATCCCTCCTGACATTCACTTTCCTGAAGATTTTTTCCTACATGTCTCTCCTCATCCTCATCTTTCCATGAGGTGTTGTGTTGCCTCATCTATATTACCTTGCAAGGGACATGGTCCAGTAACTTTCCCAGTGCAGCACTGATTTTATTAATAGCCATCAGCTGGTATCTCACGATCTCATTCATTCCCGTCCAATCCTTTTAGGTCCTGGGATTTTTTCCCCTCCTCCCAACAAGATGCAGTAAGTAAAAAATGATGAAAAGCCCCAGCGCCAAACCCACGAGCTCCTGCTTCCTGTTTGCTTCCATTTTTTTTTTTTCGCTGGCAGATTTGAGAAGCATCCGCGCAAGCCCCAAATTATTTCCATGCCGGCTCATGTTCAAGACTCCATGGCTGGCAATGCATATGTCTTCACACCGCTCTCTAACAAATTGGGCCAATTTGGAGTGATTAGTGAAGAATTCACATATGGTGCCCAGCCAGCTCTACTGACCCATCCCCTCCTGCAGCCCATTAAGAGCCATTTACTGTGATGGACCCATTTGTCTTTATTGTTAGTTCTGGCATGGCTGGTGACAGCTCCTTGGCTGGCCATTGGGCCAACCTCCCCGTGACATCGTCGCGGAGGTAAGAGGTCAAGGCAGAGACGCACATCAAGGCTGACACCAGCTGATGGATGTCCCAGCAAACCGTGCCAGGCGGAGTGGTGATGGAGCCGGTGGCCATTTTGTTTTTCGCGTTCTGTTCCAGTGGAATCCAGCTGACAATTGCGGGGTGGGCACCCGGGCCTGGAGTGACCTTGATTGCTGTCAGATGTAATCAACATGGTGTGCGGAAAGTGTGGTATGGAAAGCGGTGTCACACTCTTCTCCTTGTCCCAATTCTAAGACACATACCGACTTCCAACGGGCCTTGGAATAGGTCAGCTTGGGTGTGGAACCAAATCCCCCGAGACTTGAGTCCAGACGACTGGCTGAAATGAGTCCAAATCAAAGCAAACAAGTTTCCCCCACCCCATGGTTCAAGCTAAGACTTTGTCTGCACAAGAAAGTTTTACGACTTTAACTACACCAGTATAATAAACAAAGCACAGCACCTCCTAGTGTGGACGTGGCTATAGCGGTATAAAGGTGGTATCGCTATTCCTATACGACATAGGGAATAAGCAATATCAACATCTTTAGAGCATCTAAATCCATACTATATACTGGTTATTAGTATGATTCATATTACGATAGCACCAAGGACCTCCAAGTGCGGAGTAGGACCCCCCTGCGCTAGGTGCTGGACAAATACAGAACAAAAATACAATCCCTGTTCCCAAGGAGCGTACAATCTAAGTATAAGACAAGACATGACATATGGCTACAGACAGAGGGGGGAGTGCAGAGAGCCAGCATGACGAGCAGGAGTCTCAGGTCACCAGCAGCCTGACCGCTGTCAAATTTATTGACAAAGGAGAGTTTTAAGGAGGGGATTTGAAGGAGGATGATGAGATGGCTTTATGGGTGTTTGTGGGGAGCACCTCACAAGGGGGCAGCATGGGTACCAGCGTAACTATATCAGTAAAAAAAAATCACACTTCTAATTGAATAAGTTCAAAAACTGTGTGTAAACCAGGCCGAAGGGACAAGTTCTACTCTCTGTCACATATGGGCAAATTTTGCTGGCTTCATTTTAGTGGCTTCCTAGAAAAAGGTGATCCAAAGAAGGACAATTCATCACTGAGGGCCTGTCTACACTTCAGTCAGAATGCTGTCCACATTTAGGGTCCCAGGAGTGCTGCCTTGACTTCCCGGCTATTGTTGTTTGAGCTAACTGGATCAAAGCTGCCTCGGTTCTGCCTGCGTGTGCTGCAGTCACCCAGTGTAGACACCCTGAGGCACCTCCAACACGCAGTGTGGAAACCCAGCAATGCACATCATGCTGATCGTGTCTCAGGAGGGACATGCTCAAGTTTGCTGTCGATTTCACCTTTTTAAAAAGAAGAAGTAGGACTTAAAAAAAAAAAAGGTAACATTCCCTGGTGAATTTCAAGGGGCCTCTGAACTCTTTGAAAATCCCAACCTTGGTGCTGAATTATGCTGAGATCCTCTGCGGTGTCATTCCTTTACATAACTTAGAATCCAGCCTAGGTCTTCTAAAGCTCTGGGAATGAAAGATGTTCTATAAAGTCAGAAACTATTAATGATCTTTAGAGAGAAGCTGAGGGAGTTAGAAGGTTTGAGCCTCAGGCCAAGGGTCACCAGGACAGCTGGGTCCATTCTGAGCTGATTCTGACATTGTTCTTTTTCCAACTCAGAGGCAATTGGGGCTATTTAAAGGAATAGGGGGTCAATCACAGTGAGCCCTCGCCAGTCTTGCTCCCAAGGGGAACTGGAGCCAGATGCCGACTTGCAACGTCTTCCTTTGCGTACTTCTCAGTGTCTCTTCCTTGCTGGTTTGATGAGCCCTGAGTTTGCAATGTTCCAGCCTTGCTGTTGGAAGAAAGGTTTTTTGTGTGTATGTCTAAGATTTTACAGATAGCAACAGCATGGTGCAGAGTGAATATCTGTGTGGTAGAGTAACCCCCATGCTTACACTGCAGCTTTGGCTTTTTTCTTAATTCCAAAGAACAGGAAACAGTGGTGATGAGATGTGGATTTTATCCCAGCAGGAATTAGCTTCCTAAATAATTTGTCACTGGCAACTTCTTTCTTATAAAAAGCAGCAGCAAGAACATCCATTAAACCTAATTACTTCCAAGTCCTGAACACTGTTATTACTGTACATACACAACATTGTGCATATTTATGGCACCTTATGATACAGAGAAAGATGCCTTGCCTGCCCCGAAGAGCTCCTAGTTTAGAGCAGGACAATGTGAGATGACAATGCAGGCAGGGGCTAGAGAAGAGAAGGCAGGGGACAATAAGATCCTGCAGTCACTGGGGAGCACCGGGGGTGGGGCACAAATTCTGCTCTTAGTCATGCTGTTGTAAATCTGGAGCAGCTTCATTGAAGTCAGCTGCGTTGCTCCGGATTTACTCTGGTGTAAATTGGTAGCAGGTTCTGGCTCAGTGTTGCAGCCTGTGTTGGATGATCCCACTGAAGGAGCGTTGCATTCTCAGGTTCTCAGAACCTAAGAAGACCCGAACTGGAGTGCCTGTTGCAAATAGTAATCCCATAGCAGACAAGAAATCCATTACCAGGGAAGTCTTAAGGGATGGATCACTTAAGACTTCCCTGGTAATGAATTTCTTAGGCCAGACCCAATCACACCTTTCTATGTCAGTATTAGTTGTGAACCTGTGCATCCAAACGCTGATCTAGGTTCAGATTCTGATTCCCAATCCCCTCCACTCTGCTGCATCCTGGAAAACTCAAGGGCATTCAACCTTGGGGTTCCATCATTAAGTTCAGGATGTGGGTCCACATTTCAAATGCGTGATTGGATATGGAGTCCTAGTACAGGCCCTTGTGATGGGGTGTCTACGCCATATAGATGGTCAAAGGGTTAATGTGGGTCTGAGAGGCTGATTAAGCCACCTGGGTCCACCTGAAGAATGGGTCAGGCCTAAATGAAGATGGAGCCCAGCTGCAAAGGAGACTGGGTGGTGCTCTAAAGAGAGGAAGTCTATGCTGGTAGCTCTCTGTGGTGTGCTGGATGTTAGAGGTAGTCTCCTGGGGTGAAATCTTGGCCCCACTGAAGCTGAGGGGAGTTTTGTCATTGACATCAGTGGAGGCTGGGGTCAGGTTTGACAGTCTGTTGCCTTGTGGTTAGTGTGCTCATGGATGCCTCATGGAGCAGTTACTTCCTCAGAATGGCAGTGGGTGGCTCCCATGGGCGTCAGCAACAGCTCAAGGGGCAGGTACTGCTTATTCGCACTGCCACTGATCCACAGGGCCCAAGGTTTGTGAGGGGCTCGCATGACTCATGGGAGAGCCACGCACCTGCTGCCAGTGAGGCCTTTTCCTCATGGGGTCACATTCAAAGCAAGCGACCCGAATAAGCAAAACAAGGCAAGCGAATGAAAAACTACCCCCTGCTGGGGCGTTGACCCACTCCTCCAACCCTATGCAGTCCGGCCTTTCCACCAACCCCTCCCCAGTGTGTCTCTCAAGCAACCGCTTTGACTTGCTCTGACACCTACGTGCGGAGCTGGAGTTGGCATGTTTTTCCCTGGGACTAGGCAATGCCCCTGCACTTTGCTAGGAATATGCAGTGGGACTCCGATCCATGGGGTTCCTTGTAGCCTTGTTGGTTTGGGGTGGGGAACAGAGAAGTAAAGGGGGAAGGAGCTTGTGATCCTGAGGTTACTTCCCAATGTGTTTATCCAGCCAATGGAGCCCAGCCTGCCTTCCCCACTAGGACCCAGACCCAACAGAAATTGTGACCATAGTTAAAAAGCAATTAGATAAAATTGCTGTACAGCCCCCAGCAGAGAAAAGTCTGCCATGTTCTGGGCATGAATGAACCGGGCTGGAAAGAAAGAGCAGCCCCAGACAGCTAGGGAAAGAGCAGTTCATGTCAATCGATAATAGGTTTCAGACCATTGTTGTTTGCTGGCTTGATGTAGCTGTGATCCCAGGATATTAATAGAGACACTGGATTAATGATTTATTACCTCCACCTGTAATCCACTAATCCCTGCTTTTTTTGTCCTGTGTCTCCAGAGGTATTAACAGGCCACTTCATCTTGAATGATCTCTTACAATAAATGTTAAATACTTATGCTAAACAGCCTGTTCCACCTTGTATTTAGCTGTGACCCTCTGAATACGTTTCCCAGACCTGAAGAAGAGTTCTGTGTAAGCTTGAAAGCTTGTCTCTTTCACCAACAGAAGTTGGTCCATTAAAAGATATTACCTCACCCACTTTGTCTCTCTAGTGGGTTTAAGACAACATTTAAGGCACTGGTTCCCCACTCTCCTCAATCCATGTGGGATAAGCAGCAAGGGGAAAGGTGTTCCACCAAGTGACCAAGGGAACTAATTAGGTCTCTATAGAAGGAGGGTGGCACTGTTCAGAGCCAGGGGAGGGAAACTGGAGTCTGTCGTGCATGCTTAGTTAGTCATAAAGTTTCCACCATCAATGACTAAATCATAGAGGAGGCCACTGAACTGGCTGGGGGTGACTGCTAGCCCAGCCCAGCTCTCTGCAGACAGGCATGAGTGGTAAGTGGACCAGGCAGGTAATGTGGCTGTGCTATTTGCAGCTGTTTGAAGTGGACGGATAGATCATCTCATACATCAGCAACAGCCCTCAGTCTGAGAGCTACCAACCTGCCTAAACGCCTTAGGATGGAACTGTAGAGGCCCGTGTTCCATCTTCTTCAGGGCCCTGTCCCTCTGAAATCCCCCAGGAGGCCAAGCTGGGTTACAACCCATCTGCACCATTTTGGAAGCTGGTGGATAGCAAGTGGTGTGTATCATCAGTGGAGCATGAATTACAATGAGCTGTCTCACTAGCCATCTAAATGGCTGGGCTGCTGATGAGTTCCTTCTGTTTTTTTTTAAAGGGCTAGGATCCAGCTGTTGTCCTGTTTGGATTGAACCGGGGGAGTTGTCCACTGATGCACTCCTAATGGACTAGCCCCTTTTCCCATAGCTCCCTCTATATCGCTTTCCCTGTTGAGTATCATGCATGACAGAATTCAATTCCTTCTTGAGTCGCAGCTCTCAGGACTTAGTGGATTTCCTCTGCTTTTATAATTCCATGTCAATACTATGAACCTGCCTTCTGAGCATCAAGGATTTGCCTTGTATACATCAGGACTGTGCTTTATAAACAGCAGGAACTGACCATATAAACCTTGTGAATGTTCCTTGTCAGTCTCATGAGTTTGTTGTGTAAGCGATATGAGGAATTTGCCCAGAGGTAGTAGGGGTAGTTGAAAAGTTGTCGTCTTTGTCTTCCTAAATCTCCATATTCTGACTAAAGGCTTGTCCACACTTACCACATCTGCAGCAGTACAGCTGCACCGGTGAAGACCCAAGGGGTGCTGGTTAGGTCAATTGGAGAAGCCCTCCCTTGTCTGCACCAAGGGTTAAGTTGGTGTAGCCACGTCACTCAGGGGAGTATATTTTCCACACCTCTGAGCGACGTAGTTATATTGACATAAATTGAATGTTTAGATCAAGCCTAACAATGAATGGTTCCACCAAGCAAGGGGAGGGCTAACTATGAAAAGTTCATATGGACCAGAGACGACCTCTCTGGTGGGTCCCTGGTCCTTCTCTCTCTTGAGCTGATGTCAAGCTGGAGTAACTCTGCTGAAGTCAGCAGAGTGACACAGGGCTAAGTGAGACATGTCAGATCAGAATATTCAGCCCAGGGCATAAATCAATGCACAGTTGCCTGTCCTCTTCCTCACATGGGGAATATTTAATAAAGTTGAATAAATGTACTGCCACGGCTGTGAGACACATCACTTGGTGCATTTCTGGAAGGATGGTGCTGGGAGATCAGCCAGGGGAAAGAAGCTCCCTGGAACAGAACAGTGGGGTGTTGCAACAAAACAGAATTTAAAAAAAAATACTTTGATTGTTATTTATCATGTTTCTTACAGCGTGGCTGGTGACCAAACAAGATCAGGGCTGCATTGTACTCAGTGTTGTAAAAACACAAAACAAGAGATGGTCCCTGCACCAAAGAGCTTACAGCCTAAATAAGTGAGGCAGACCAAGAGGAGGGGAAAGGGATGGAACATACAACATACTTTAGCTTTTGAGCTGTGAAAATCAAAGCGCCTTATAAAAGCAGGTGTCATTCTACCCCTGTTACAGATGGGGAAACTGAGACACAACAGATTAAGTCATGAGGCAGTATAGTCTGGTGAGGTGAACATTGGACTGGGACTCAAAAGACTTTGGTTCTTTTCCCAGCTTTGCTACTAGCCTGCTGGGTGACCTTGGGAAAGTCACTTCTCTTCCTTTCTCTGTGCCTCCATTTCCCTATTCGTGAAATGGGGGTAATGACATTGCCCTTCTTTGTAAAGTGCTTTGAGATCTGCTGATGAAAAGTGCTAGACAAGAGTTTTTATTATTATTTATTTGTGTTACAGTCAGGGGCCCATTCAAAACCAGAGCTCCTGTACCACGCTCCCCACCAGCAGCAAGGCGGTACCCTCCAAGCAAGGGGCATGCTCTGCTATGGTGGGGGTGGGGAGGTGGTTGTCTTCCAGGTTGTTACACTGAGGAGGGAGAAAAATTGTTCTTCTTAACCTCTCAGGATAGGACAAGAAGCAATGGGCTTAAACTGCAGCAAGGGAGGTTTAGGTTGGACATTAGGAAAAACTTCCTAACTGTCAGGGTGGTGAAACACTGGAATACACTGCCTAGGGAAGTTTTGGAATCTCCATCATTGGAGATGTTTAAGAGCAGTTTGGACAAACATCTGTAAGGGATGGTCTAGATAATGCTGAATCCTGCCATGAGTGCAGGGGATTGGACTAGATGACCTCCCGAGGCCCCTTCCAGTCCTATGATTCTATCATTCCATGGAGGCTCTCTGGAACAGATGCTGCCAGACAGTTGTACACCCTGTTCACGTTTTCCAGCTTTTCCTTGCAAATAGTGGAGCCAGATACAGTTTTACTAAGTGAAAGATGAGAGTCTGACGTTATCTCAGGATTCTGTAAAGCAGGGATCTAAGCAAGGGCCTTTGGTGCCTGTATCTTAATCCAGACATGGTTGTTCCTGCTTTCAAACCTTTATTCCTCCCTTAATGCTGTGCTAGGTTATTGTTCTGACATCTAAAGAGATGCAAGCTGGCAGCTGCAATGCACTTCCAAAGATCCCACAGAAGAAACACCCGCTGGTCCTGATTCCTTGGCTCTGGACTTGTTAACCTGTTTCTACTAACTAAGGAGATTTCCAGGGTGAGGCTGACTTGGCCTGGCAGGAGGCATCTTTTATCTTGCCAAGGACTGGGCCCAAAAATCTACTCACATAGCTGTCACTCATGTTGATGGAATGCAGGTGAGGCTGCCCTGTGGTTAGAATGACTCCACCCCAGAGACAGAGGTAGGCGCCTAGGTACCAACACATGAGATTTGGGGCTCAGCCAGGGTGCCTGGTTACAAGCACTGATCTGTTTGTTAACCCTTTCCCAGCTTGCCTTTGATTTTTTTTTCTGTCTGTCTGTAAAAACACCCAAGGCATGTTAGTCTCTTCAGTTATATCACCCTGTGCTGCAACAGCAGCAGCTGGGATCAGCTCAGCAGGTATGTGCTAGGGCAGTGCTTGAACAGGAGACCTCCGGGGAAAGTGTGAGGACATGGTGATCCAGTAGGTGGTGCTGTCTTCTCTGAGCACATCCTCTGGTTACTGGTGTTAGAGGATGCTTTGAAGGTGAGATATAAAATTGGAGATTTATAGTGGTGATTTAATGCCTGGGAAGGGGAATTGTAGTGATGGACTTTTTTTCTTTTTGATGTATAAAACAAAGGCCTGAAAGGGTGAAGCTCATGGAATTTTGAAGGTGAAGGGGTTTGTTTCTGCCTGTTTTTGTCTTTTACCTTAGAAACGTCAGGGCTCTTGAGTTTTGTGTTGCTTGGTTTTGCTGAAGGTCTCCTTGGAGGACTAGAGACCTGGAGTGGGACTCCAGGTAATTACATTAAGGGCCATTTACACCACTCTGGGAATGTAAAGGGGCCATAAAGTGGACAGGTAAGTCATTTACTCTCACTTTAAGGCCCCTTTACACTAGTATCAATGAGAATCTGGCCCACAGGGTTTTAAACAATCTAACTGTGAGAACTCTTCCCAGGATCAAGTATCAGAGGGGGAGCCGTGTTAGCCTGGATCTGTAAAAGCAGCAAAGAATCCTGTGGCACCTTATAGACTAGCAGACGTTTTGGAGCATGAGCTTTCGTGGGTGAATACCCACTTCGTCAGATGCATGTTACTCAAGTTTCCCAGGATCAGTTACTCAAGTTTCACTGACTTGTCTGTTGTGGTGCAATGTCCCGCTAGTTTCCCAAATCCCCGACCCCCCCGAGTCTTTAAGCAGTAGCAGGGATTTTGAGACCAGATACAGAGAGACCCACTTGTCTTGTAGAGATGGGCCTGGGAGATTTGGGTTCAATTCTATGCTCTGCCACAGATTCCCTGTGTGACCGTGGGCAAGTTACTCAGTTGCTCGCTCTGTGCCTCAGTTTCCCAGCTGCCCAAGAGGGATGCGAACACTCCTTGCCTGGTTTCTTTAGACACTAAACTGTTCAGGTTAGGGGCTGTCTCACTCTGTACATACAGCGCCCATCACAATGAGCACAGGTGGAGGCCTCCGTGCACTGATGTAATAACAAAGACTAATTTAAAAAGCAAGTGGGACTTTTTCTTTCTTATCGCTACCAAAAAAACCCCCACACCCTTTCCCCTCACAAAACAAAGTAAAAGAGCAGTCAAGAGCAAGCTCAGCTCCTCCTCATCACCTTTAAGATCCTAAGTATCAAACAGGTAGAAGCTCAGGGCCTTGGCTACTCTTTATGAGTGATTGTTAATACACATGTTACGCACCATCGCCGTGGAATCTAAGCATCCTTAAATGAACTGAGCAGCACATCAGGGACCTCTCAGGAAAAGGACCCAGTTTTCTGCTGCCTGCCATTAGGGTAACCAGACAGCAAGCATGAAAGATCGGGACAGGGGATAGGGGGTAATAGGAGCCTATATAAGAAAAAGACCCAAAAATCGGGACTGTCCCTATAAAATCGGGACATCTGGTCACCCTACCTGCTGTTCCCCTATTCCATGTTTTAAGCCACTTACATGCACTTGGACTGAAGGGGCCTGATTCTCCATTTCCTCGTGCTTGCTGTCACCACTGCCCCTTGTGCAAAGTCTCCTTTCCATTCCGTGCCTCTGTTTCCCCACCTATCCGATGGGACATAATGACACTGACCTGCCTCTGAGAGCATCGAAGGGAAAGTGTTACAGGAGGACGAAGTGTTGTTCAGCGAGCGCTCTGTGTGTGTGTGTGTTGGTTCAAGCCTCAAAGGAACCACAATGGGGCTCGCCCTCTTTTATGGCAGTGCTAGTGACACCTCAGATCCCCTAGCCCAATGGTCCTTGACCTTTTCACATTGGTGACCCCATATTCAGTAAAATAATGTCTCCATCCCAACCATGTATAATGTTGGGGGGGGGCGTGTTTTGAGAGGTTGACAGGGGACACTTGACCTTGAAGGGCAAGGCTGTGTGGGGGAGCGAGATTTTCTTTTCCTTTGCTTGTAATCAAATTCTCAAGGCCTCGTGACCCTTCCCCTCTTCCCCAAGGCCCATGCGTCCCACCACTTGAGAAACTCTACAGCAAGCAATGGGGACTGAGGCTGTTCTTACACCCACTCCCCAGTGTAAGAAGTAACTGCTTTCAAGTCAATGGCCTCCCAGCCGGGAATGAGTGCCAGCAGATAGACCTGAGCGTTAATGAGAATCAGTCCCCAGGCGGGTGCATTGGTGGTTGACAGCTCAGTGCAGAGGCTGTAACAGTTTCCGTATCATAGTCCCCTGGGTTATACAATCCCTTGCATGCAGTGCTCTGGGGATATTTCCTAGGGCCTCGCTCAGAACCTGATGGAAAAGGTTACAAACCAAGGAGTTCCCCCGCCCGCGCCCCCCGTGACTTTTAAAATGTTGTGTGATGAGTTTGCAGATGAGGTTTCCCTCCTTCCCAGTGTGTTATCAGCCCGTTTATCTGCCAGGCTCTGTGTTGTAAATAGAGGAATCAAACCCAGCAGCATAACTGCCCCAATTCAGACCGGTATATAAAAAAAAACCAAAGTCCTCTGAGGGAAGGTTCCATTCCAGGGGAAGGTCATTAGAGGAAATTTTACTTTCTTTCATCTTGGCTTCCCACCCCCACATCTGCTTCCCTTGCAAGCATTTCCCTGACACAAATGCCACTAGGGTTTTAGCACCTTTTTTATTTTTAAAGAAGAAACAAGGAACTGAAGTGAACATGGGAGCCAGAGGGTTAATAAAAACAAATCAGTGACCTCCGTATTAAGCCCATGGGGAATTTATCTCTAAGGAGGCACCCAGTTCTCTGTTGGAGCTGACAGTACTGGCTGTGTCTACACTAGGAACGGAAGGCAAACTATCCCACCGCTGATACCATTGTTTCAGCTGCTCCAGTGTTCTGCTGTAACCCTGGCACAATGGCAAAAATGCTAGAAGCCACTGAAGCCTGTTATGGCGGAAAGCACCGTAGCCAGATCCAACCTTCACAATTCCTAGAAAGGCATCCTACAATGCATTGTGATGGCCCTACACTACACAGTGATGGTTTCCTGTCCTGAAGAGGGGGTGTAGAATGGTGGGGCACATCTGGAACTTTTCCCCACGGTATGCACCCTCAATCCCTGTGGAGCCATCCCCACTGCAGCTTCTGGCCCCAGCGCCTCACTGGCTGAATCTGTGCCGCAATTAGCTGGCTCCAGATCCCAAACTCGCTAGATTAAAGTTAGCTCAAGTACGTCTGCTCAAGCTGTGCTCATACCCTGTGATTTCAGCATAGACATACCCTTAATTTGGTTGTGGGAATGGGCAATGGTTGGGCAGCTGGCTCATCAGATAAATTTTCGCTCATTTCTCGGTTTTACGCAGACTGACGGAAGTTTTACCAAGTCTTGGGCCACTCACCCTTTAGAGCAGACTCCCCACAACTCTCCATGCATCTCTGCCTTGGAGACATTCCATACATGGGAAGCCGCCACTACATGGTAGATCCCCTCGGAAGTGCCACCAACGCAATTATTTCCATGGGTACCAGAGGAATTTTCTCTGCTCCTGTTGTATATTGTACTGTGCAGGTGATGCCCTTGCTGCTGCCCATAGCTGCCCTAGCTTACAAGTCAGATGTCTAACTGCGAAGACACTTGTTCGTGTTTACTGAAAGCTGTATTGGATGAAGCAGAACAGGGTGAGTCTGGAGCTGCAGGGGTCACTGCTTCACATCAAAAGGCTCTTTGGAGAGCAATGAATTTCTGCATCAGCGAGGGGGGATCCTTGGGCTCTGGGGAGCAAAGATCCTGTCCTCGATTCTCAGCCCAAAATAGATTTTGTCTCCAGGTTGGTGCCATTTTCTTGTCAACTGCAGCAGTGACTGGCTCCAAGTTAGTCAGTGAGCCTTATGGATAGCTCCCTCTATCCCTGGCTATGAGAAACCAGCATTTCAAGGTCCCCAGGGCATCTGATTCCCACAGCGCTTCATAGGGTATCTTTATCCTTCCTGGAGAATCACAGTGTGCTCTTTTTCTCCTCTCTGCACTCTTTCATTTCATTTTTTTACCTCAGGAACTAACAGCCCATTCATTCCAGGGCAGCCTCGGCTTCAGACCACCTACAGACTAAACATTTACAGGGGGGACCACGTATCTCATCAGCGTGGCTATCCTGTCCACAAAGGCACCACAATGGCACCTCATGCATTCAGACCCTCCGACCACCTTTGACTAATCAAGGACCAAGTACCAGCCATCAGCTTCCGAAGCCAGGGGCCAGCAGGGAGATATGAATAGAATCTCAGTGGTTCTTTTGCTCTAGTGGAGTTTATTGGCTTTTGTTTACTTCTCGTACAGTTAAGATAGATCTGGGTTTTCAGCTACCCTGACTGCAGCACATAATTTGTGCCAGTGCTAGCATTGCTGGGCTTGGCAGTGCAGAGCTCCGGCACCTCTGGGCTTGCTGCATCAGTTATGAATGTAAAAAACATTTCTTGAGCCCCAGCACCTGTTTCATTACAAATTAAGCACTGCCTGACTGGCCTCCTGCAGACCACGGAGTGAGTGTGTCTAATTAGACTTAGTTCCTTCCTGTCCTTTAGTCCATTTCTTCCTCCTTCTACCTTTCCTACAGTAAATGCAGGTGATACTCAGAGAACTGGGGGTAGTGCTATGTTCCTTGCTCTCAAGACTTAGCCCCACTAGGGCTGAACCTAACTGTAAGTGTAGACACTCAAGAGTCTGCATGAAGTGGCTAATTAAGGTCTGCCTGCAAACAGATGGGCCTTGCCTCAAAGGCAGGCAAATGAGTTATTACTACCCCAGTGTAGAGTAGGAGGGTGAACCAAAAAGCTGAGTGAGGGGTTGCCTCAGGTCTGGGGGGTTGTAGCAGCCTGGGAACTGAATGGGGCGGCTCATCAGCACGAGCAAGTGAGGCACAGCTTAACCAAGAAGTGCTCAAAGCTACATACATTCTGCATATTCTTATATGTTTAATTGAGAAATATATCTGGATTGGAGGACAAATGTGTGATTTGAGTCCAGTGTCACGGCTCCCTCTCTCCAGGAGCAAAACGCAACACCAGAAAATGGGGCAGCAGCTCAGCTCTTGGTATAGTGAATAGGGCCTCAAGAAGCTGCCTTGTTACCCTGGCAACTTGCCACATCCAAGAGTCACTTTATAAGGGTGTTGCTGTGGTAACCAGGGCTTGGTGAGGCCACAGCAGGATTGTAGCTGTTAAGCCTGCCTTGTAGGGGACGGGGATGGGGTCTGGCCCCTGCACCTCCCTGGCCCTCTCCCCAGGAGGTGGGCCCCAGACATGTGTGAGGAGCCATTGCTGAGCCCCTGGCCTGCCTCGTGCTCCAGCCTGGGTAGCAGCGGGGTGCAGGGGGGCGGGGGGAGGTGAGCACACCTCCAGCTCCTGGATTTGTCTGCTGTTTTAAGGTAAGCTTTTAATAGCGATTAAATTATGCATCAGGTGGAGGTGGAAATAACTATTTTGTGATCTGTGCCTCACCTGTCAAAAAAATCATTAGCTGCCACTGCAGTTGAAACTAAATCTTCTCTGTATGGGTTATAATCCTGCTTTACAAGTAGGCTGCAAAATATTTGTCTCTCCACATACCAACCCCAAATCCATAATTCTCAGCAATGTGTAACATTTCAATGGTATCAAAGCTTCCTGAAGAGAAAACTGTATTCTGCAAGGTAATTAGTCTGGATTGTGACAGTTTTATGCGTAAACAACATGCACTTTATAACCTGGAAAGATTGTTGGTTTGGCTTGGGTGGTGTCATGACCTTAAATCATTTACACTGATTTTGTATGCATTGTTTTTGTTACGTGTGTAATATTACAGACAGTTACCTAACAATAATTGTGTGGGCTTAACACCTGCCTGCACTTCAGGCAAACATCCAGCATAAGAGAGTTTATTTAATGTAAGTATAAAAAACCCTAAATATTATGTGGGATGGAAATGGTTCAGCGATTCAGGCCTCTTCGTTTCTGTTTCCAGGTTTGCCATTCACTTGTTCTGTGACCATTAGCAAATCATTTAACACTTCTGTCTGTAGTTTCCCCTTCTACCAAATGGTGATATTTAAAGTTAGCTGAATGAGAGGTGGGAAGATTTTCTAGATTCCCTCACACACACACGTTCTTGTTAAAATGTGGAACATTATCCAAAGTATAATATTGGAAACTGTTAACCGACAAGAGGATTGACTGTGGTTAACACTCTCAAGTTTCATTTTTCATTTAAATCTTTATACTTCAAAACCAGTTCAGCTGCACCAGTTAGTTTCTGAAGGCCCCAGTTCAACAAAGCATGCAAGCACCCATGCTTAAGTTTAAGTCCCATTGCAGGACTGACTCAGAGTCCATATGACAATCTGAAACTGGGCCAAGAGCTCGTCACATAGGAAAACATCAAGGACAGAACAGACACCATAAAATTGATAGACGTGCCTGGAATTGCCTGTTAACTCTTAATTTAATAGAAGCCTTGTGGTTTGGAAAACCAGGGGTCTTATTTAGAGTGTTTGAGCCGCACTGAAATGATAGAGCAACCACCCAGTAGTCTGGATGGACTCTGACAAACAACCGAAGGGGAAGGAGGGTCTTAGAACAGCAGTGTTAATCAAAAGCAGGTTTATAGCTGCAGCAGGCGCTTTCTTCTGCACTGATTGCTGTGGGCAAGGAGAGAGAATGCACAACAGGTATATCCAAAACTCTTGTTATTAACACATCAGTCTTAACTTATAAGTCATTGACTTAATTTTACCTAGTGCAACTCCCATGGGTGTGGAGTCCTGTTTACTTTACCACAGACCTGATTACAAGTTCACTGTCACTGATGTAAACCAGGAGCAAATCCACTGAAGACAATGGAGTTACACCAGCATGTGAGGAGAATCAGGCTCATTATTATTATGATTTATAATTTATGTTACAATAGCTGTGGCCTATTGAAAACTGTGTTAAAACTGTGATCTATCACTTTCAATTTAAGAACGGTTTCCTGGTCCTGCTTGCAGGCTAAGGGGCTCTGTAAGGAAGCATGTGATGTGGGGCTAGCAGCAGAGAGCCAATGTACAGTACAGTGGGAGTGAGTTGTCTCTACTTTAGGGAGCAGCCTGCTTTGTCTCTCGCTGGTGTTGGCTCTTGTGTGCTATCGTTCAGAATTCTAAGAACAAAAGTCACATTATGTTGCAACCTCCCCGCAAGAGGATTTTATTTTTTTTATCTAATTTTTGTTTTTATGCCAGGAACATAACAATAGTGATTAGAGGCTCTGACTGAGATCAAGGCCCTGTTGTGCAAGGTGCTGTACATATATATAATAAGTGACAGTCCCTGTCCCTAAGAACTTACAATCTACAAAGACAAGACAGATAAAGAAAGCATTACTATTGCCATTTTACAGAGGAAGAACAGAGGGGAAATGACTTGCACACACAGTCACATGGAAAGTCAGTGGCAGAGTTGGAAATAGAATGCAGGTCTCTTAAGTGGCGGCATAATCCAACCACAGAGCCAGCCTGCCTTTCGTAAAGAACTTGTTTGTTTTCTGCTGCTGAGCAACTCCAGTTTTATTGGTGCCCTGTCCTACAGAGATGGGAGGAAGTGGTTTGGTTAGCAGCTGGGAGAGGTGGGAGGAGCACGCGAATTTGCAGAAGGATATGGGAATGAAGGCTGTACTGTGTTACCATCTCAAAAAGCATGGGCTACATCCAGCATTGCTGGTGTTATTCAAAATGGGAGCAAATCTTGCCCCCTCCTCTCCTGGGTGCAAAATATCCAACATGTGGTGGAGTTGGTGAAGTTCTGCTGCACAGGAGGATGGGGTGCAGAATTCAGAGACCTCCCATGCTCTGCATGTCATGGAGCTGTCTTTTGGGGTGATCCCTAAATTCAGCTGCCGGTGGAGGGTTGGGAGGCAGGCAGGGCTGGTGAATTCATGATTATGCAGATGCACCTTCTATTCCCATTCTCTTGCTGGGAAGGGGAGAACAACACACTTGTGGACTGCTGCAACTATGGGGCTATTGCGCAGCTCCATTACCAATGCCCAACTTGGAGAGGTGCATCTTGTCCTTCATGATCCGGAAGTAGCCATTATTGTTAGGCACCGGATCTAGGATCAGGTTCCTATATGCAGAGACTGGCTTTGTCTATAGCTTTCAAAAAGTTGTCCCCAGGAAGCTCTGGGATCCTAGAGGCCAGGAGAACTCCCTTCTCTCGTTTTCTCTGCCGCCTGTGTTTTCAACCAGCCAGTGAGCAAAACACAGCTTTGCTGCCTCAGTGATGCAAAGCGTTCGGTGCTTGGCAAAGCAGAGCAAAAAGCAAGCCCCTCTCTAGCACTGCCCAGGGCATGGCCCGCCTCTAACACTGGCCCTTTCCATCCTGACCTGAGTGGATTGAATTTGCCTAGGTGCCACCATGGCTGGGCAATCTCTTCATAGCAGCTGTCCTGTCAGTACAGGGAATGCCGCCCAGAACAGCCTCATGCTTCCAGTAAAGATATGGCCCATTTATGGCCATGCATTTTGCAGATACCGCCAAAGCTATGCAGGTTAAACACCTTCCCCATTCTTAAGGCAGCTATGAGGAGAGGCCTGGGGATAAACACATCATCGGGTAGTATGCTGTCACGCTGAATTACATCATTCCTAAATGGAATTCAGCGAGTGAGGCCAGCACACGGGTCAATCAGCTGCCTCCACTGCTGGTTCCACCTTTCAGCTGTGTGACAGCCTTCACTGACAAAACATCATGGAGGGTCGGAAGAGACCAAACACCCACAGTAAAAAACCAAAACCAAAAAACTACACTGTCCTGCAGTATTGGTCCAAGATCCCATGGGCGTGATTCACCATTGCCATGCACCTAATTTAGCCATTTACTGCAGCTTCTCAAAGGGCAGGCAGGAGATACCATAAAAGTATCTAGCATTGCCCTGGAGTAAAGGAGATTCTGTGCCATTTACTGCAGGGCTGTGGTGGTAAACTACACTGGGATTTCCTTGTATTTTCAGTGTTCCTAACTTTAGCAATTTTATTGTCTTCCAATATGGTGAGTTTTTTTTAAAGCCCCAGCTCCAGGAGTCATGTGATTGTGTAAGGATTTCAGAATTCATTTAAAAATTTTTTCTAAAGTATGTTCCTAGTCTTCATTTGCGGATAATAGGGTGAAAACATGACACTAAAGGCTTAAGAGAAATGTAGATGGCTTAAAAATAATATTTTTAAATCTAATCTCATGATATTTTCTTTGTTTTCTTGAGTTTTTATTAGGCCTGATTCATGATTTTTAAATCCTTGGAGTTGGCAGTACTGTTTTCTGGCAGTCTAAGGCCAGCAGAGTTTGCTGTAAATGCTGATCTCTGAGATCTTTAGGAAATAAACACCAGAAGGGAGATCATAGGAGGCCTGAGAAACTGAGGCTAATCTAGCTGCCTCCTGACCTACTAAATCAGTTGACAGGCAGGTATTGGATACTGCTGAGCACTCTGGGTATATTTAAGGCCTGTCTATCTGTCATGCTATTTTCCTGCATGGTGGCTTTTTCTGTCTTGGATTTTGTAGTGAAGACTGGCCTTGATTGTAAAGTTGGATGAAAAATAGTATATGTTTGTTTCAGCAAAAGAAAGAGAGAAGAATTTAGAATGTTTAATTTGGAAAAAAAAGAAAATGGAAAAAGTGTCAGTTTTGGGATGTTTTCCCCGTTTTTGGTCATTTTTCTGCCTCTCCTCCACTCCCCAATTTTCCAGTTTTGGGTGGGGAAGGAGTCCTGTTGTTTTTTCTTTTCTTTTTTATTTTAAGGCCGTTTTTTGTCAGCAAAAAGTTTCAGAAGAAAAATTCCAACTTGCTCTGCTTCACTCCTATGAGCATAAAGGGGATTCTTCCCTGACCCTGCTGGACACAGACTGACCCTGTGGTTCCTTCTGGCTCCCCGCATTGTCTCATGCAGACCGTGCTGCCTAGTGTCTCCACAGAGGGTCTCCCTAGACCTGGATAAAATAGTCGTCGGAGCGACTGCTGACTACACAGTGTCAATCTAAACAAGTTACTTTGGCCTTGGTACTGCTTCCATTGTACTCAGTGGGAGTTTTGCCATTGACTTCCTAGATCACATGCTTAATAATCATGCAGGATCCAAATGCTTCTCCAACATATGGACTCCCCCCTCCCCAGTTCTTGATATTAAAGGTGGTGTTTGCCGAAGCAAATGTGGAAGGGAGGACAGACTAACCCTGGCTCCTGACTTAGCCAGCCCTGGCCTGATGCAGAATAAGAGACTAGTTAGATAACAAGGATGAGATTCTCAGCACCCATAGTAAGGGCTGGTTCTCAGAGAGCTCAGTTCCCATTTAGAGACCTCAAGAAGGGTCCGGTTTTCCAAAAAGTCCAAGAACCAGCAGCTCCCAGTGTGACACATAGGACGTGTCTACACTGCACTAAAACACCCACCGCTGGCCCATGTCTTGGGCTTGTGGGGCTATACAATTGCAGTGTAGATCTCCAGGTTATATGCCAGAGCCCAGGCTTCACTCTGACCCCAGAAGTCTACAGTACAATTTTATAGCCCCTCATCCCAGGCCCTGCGAGCCCAAGTCAGCGGACATGGGCCAGCCACAGACGTTTTGGTGCAGCACAGGCATACACTAAGAGCTGCATTTTCCAAAGTGCTTTGCACCCAGCGTCCCCTCAAGGCACAAAGCTCTTCAGGCAATTTAGCCACCCACTTTGGTACCTACCTGGGAGCTTGGCTGTCTTAAGAATATGGCCCCAAAAGAGGAGAGGAGAAGGAAATGGTGACACCAATGGAGCATGTGAAGGAGGGGAAATATCAATGACATGTAATGTTCCTTCTTTCATTTAGAGGAAAAGAAACAGCTATAAACGAACCCTTCGAAGTGATTAGCCTGACGTGTGCCTCTCTGGGAGCAGAAGACATGTGCTTCTAATTTTTATTTTTGGCTGTGTGCTGGAGGGGTCTGTTTCCCATTGACCCTCTGACCTTTTAGAAAGGAGAGGAAAAACAAACGAGAAATAGCTGGCCAATTCCTAGCGCCATTGAAGTCCGTGGCAAAACTCCCGTCAGCTTCAGTGGGACCAGGATTTGGCCCAGACGGGAAGGAGAAAAGTCAGATGCTTTGAGCCAGAACAGTGTGAAAAGAAAACCCTCTCTTTTCTTGACTTGGGGAATTATAATGGGTGAAGGGAATAGCGAAGAACTGTAAGCATCAGTCTGGGAGCATCTATAGTAGACTTCTTTGAACTGACAGTTTAAATATTCTTTCTTCCACAGTGAATGAACAGAATTCCACTCAGTTAACTCTTACAGCATATAGCGTAACTCTCTGGTTTGGTCAGGAGCTCAAGGGGCTACTGTAATGGATACAATAATTACAGCTGGTCAGAAAGCAGATTTTGTGACCCATGAACATTTTTGATATTTTGAATTTTTTTGCAGCTCAAATTGGGATAAATAGCCAAAAATTAAAAAAAAAATTGCAAAATGAAATTCTGGAAAAAATTCCACGTCAGGTGAATTGAATTGTTTGGATTTAATAAATTCAAAGTATTTTGTTTTGTTTTCAACCCATTTTAAATTGAGTTAATTTTTCTGTATAAAATAAATTGCAAACCAAAGAGTTGTTCTGAAACAACATATTGGAGCTTTGCATTCTGAAAATGTCCAAAATTTCAATGTTTTTGAAAAAAAAATTTCCTAAACAAAATTTCACCCGAAAATAATACCCTTGCATGCAAATTTTCGGTTTAGTTGAAATAGCATTTTCCAACAGAAAACTGTTTTGACAAAACTTTTCCCACCAACTCTACTGATGATGATTCTCCATCTCCCAACGCACACCTCTTCCTTCTTAAACAATTACCAGTGTCTTGTCCAGGCTATCTTTAAATGTCCCAAGTAATGGAGACTTTCTCTACTTCAGAGAACTTCACAATCAGCTAGATCTTGCTTGTCCCATTACTCCTTGTTAGAATTCTTTACACTATGCTAAATAATTCCTCTCCCTTATTTCTATATCCTTCCTAAAGGGAGGATGCTACACTCTTCAAACCTAGCCTACCTTGTCCTCCACCCTTTGTAACTGCCAAGCCAAGATCTGTATGGCCTGTTTAACCTCTGGATGTTTCTCCAGTTTTATGCCAATATAACTCCATTGAAGTCACTGCTGTTGTAACTAGAGTAACACAGCAGTGAATCAGGTCCTTCTATTAACCCTTCCACATAAATCACTCACTTCAATCTTCAGGCAGTTTATAATAGCGTGTCAAGGCCCCGGCCATTGTCGATCGGGGGCCCATTGGGCTAGGTGATACATAAACACACAATAACAGTCTACAGACAAAGGAAGCATTGTTATTTCCATTTTAAAGAAAGGGAACTGAGGCTCAGAGAGACTTGGTAACATGTCTAAGTGAGAAACAAGCAGCCTGTAGAAGACCCCAGAATTGAACCCCAGTCTTCTGAGTCATAGACCAGTCAGTGCCTTTACCACAAAATCATCTTGTTCTTCTCTGTGAGCCCTCCAATTTATCAGAAAGGTAGCGAAACAAAGAGGTTCCCACTTCCCAGAACTGTGCCTTGGTGCAGGCTTGGTTGGTCCCGAGGCATAGAAAGGAGGGCCAATCACCACCTGTCCTGGGAATATCTGAAAAATGCCATAGACTGTGTAATGTGTATACTGGGTCAAGTTCTGCTCACGGTTTCACCAGTGTAAATCCATTCACTTCAGTGGAGTTCCTTTTATTTTATACTGATGTAGCGAAGAATAGGAAATGGCTCTTAATGTTTTGAGCACACCTTAGTAATCGTTCCTCATCCATCAACAGCCTGTTTGGACTACACCTCCCAGAATCCTTAGCAAGAAGAGTCTGGCGCTTGAAAAACAGTGGGGAGTTGTTAGCAGCAAGTGTCAAGGTCACGGTCATGCCTTATACAAAACTTAAAATCTGAGCTCTGTGTCACGGGTTGGCCCACCCCTTGAAGAGAAGGGGGCTGTCCACTGAATCACCAAGGTGCTGCTTGGAGATTTCCATCCCAATATTGACCCATCCTGCCCCTGCTTTGCATGTGCACTGAATAATTGCAGATGCTAAACTCCTTTGATGACTCTATCACTAGTCACAGGCTCACATCGCTCATCTTTCCTTCCCAGGAGAATGGAGGAGCCTTGAGATCTGTTGATCTCTAACATGTTCCAGGATGCAAACTCTCTCCCTGCCAACTCAAGAGGGAGTGCATGACAGCGTGTCAGGTGGACTGAGAGGTTTCTTTTGCCAGACTCCTACCTGATGAAGAATGACTCAGAGCCTTGATGAAAGAGCTGCTGCACAGAAGTGCAAAAGGAGAGACGAGGAGACACTTTGCGGGATGAGATGGGAGCGAGAGTCATCTGACAGGTCCTGCCAGAGGAACAGTCTGTAATTAGAGCTAAGGCTGCCTGGTCTTTCCACTGGAACATTTGTCAATCATCCACCAGTGTCATTTTCACGCTGTCAGCCTAGAAATTCTTTTTTTTAACATCAGCTTTGATGGCTTAATTCTGGCTAGGCAAGGCAGGGGCAGACTGGCCCTTGCCAGACAGAGCACTAAAAGGAAGTGAAGTAATTTTTGTTTTGTGGACCAGATTTTCGAAAGAGATCAGGGCTGGATTTTCCAGGGTGAGCAGCAGCCACAACTGGACCCCCACTTTCCAAAGTGCTCAGGTCCCCAACAGTTCCCACGGTAACACTGATGCCCAGGTTTTTCAACATGCACTCCATTCACTGAGCTGCCTAATAGGAATTGAACCCCCGTGAAAACTCTGGACCATGAGGCCATGCAAAATACAAAGAGTCCAGCAGGAAAGCCAAGTAATGGGAGACCATTAGGTTACTGGGATAGGCCGGCAGGCCAGCTGTGAGTTTCAGAGCTGGCCTGTGTCAGTGGTTTGCATTTCTAGGTCACCTGGATGTGTCTGTGCAGAGCTGGATGAGCGTGTCAGCACACAAATGTTTGCTAAGTGTTCTGTGATCCCTCTACAGATGAGTGAAGTGCAGAGTTACTAACAGAAGGAAGTAGTAGATTACATGAAAATAAGCAACCTGTGGGCTTGTCTGCTCTCTCACACTGCTGTCAATCTCGAGTAACTCTGCCAAAAGCAATGGAACTGTACCAAATTTGGGATAAGACCAGGATTGGCCCCAGATGTGCTGTTCCCACTGGTGCACTTCCATTAGGAATCCCTGGTTGCTGTCTCCGAAGCACTGTCTTCCACCTCTCCTGAAGCCCATTGTGCAGATTTTGTGTTAAACTAGATGGCACTTGTTATGAAATGGAGGTTTTGGCTTTGCATTTCCTGACACCTTTTCTCCACATAATTTGCAACAGCTCAGCACCCCTGTGAGTAAATATTATCATCCTTATTTTACAAATGGGGAAACTGAGGCATGCAGAGTTTTGGGGGGGAGTTAAGTGACTTGCCCAAGGTCTGACAGGAATTCTGTGGCAGATCTGACAGTAGGACCTTGCTCTTCTGTGCTTTCCTGCCTAGTTTCCTTCATTATTATAAAGATGTGACTGCAGGTGAGTGCTGTGTGTCACACGCCCATAAAGAGGAGGACTCTGTATCATGACAGGATCCAAATATGCTGGAATGTGCCCTCCAACACATACACTCACCCCAGTAGAACGCACTCTTCCAACTGGGACTGTGTGAGCTGCCGGTGACTCAGGGCATTGGAATGTGCCCACACTTGGATTGGTTGCTCTCCAGATATGGTGGCAAGACTATTTGTTCTGCGCAGGACAGAATGGCTCAAAATAAGAACATCAGAATGGCCATACTGGGTCAGACCAGAGGTCCATCTACCTCAATATTCTGTCTTCTGACAGTGGCCAATGTCAGGTGCTTCAGAGGGAATGAACAGAACAGGCAATCATCAAAGTGATCCATCCCCT